>NC_026151.1:8239689-8384387 GCF_000512975.1 Sesamum indicum
CAAAGTGACTAGTCACTGCTGCATACATGCCTGAAATGTCATGTCTCATGAATGCTAATCCTGATGGTGATGGTAGCAAGCCAATTCACAATCATTTAGATTAAAAATAAAACTTCTGCAAGTTCATAATGCTTAGACGAAGGACCAGTCGATGAGTGCTAACGCGAGGCAATGAACAGAACCATCCGGAGCCAGCACTTTCCACACCACAGCTTGTGCATACGAAACGCAACGATTCGTTACTGATAGACAGTTTCCAGGTGGTAAAATAGCATACCCCTGCAAATTGGCAAGAGTCGCTAGTAAAAATCATAGACCTCAAACAAGTAACAGAGGGCTATCTAAATTTTCATTCTAAAGTTTACCTGCTGCATTATCGTTGGGAAAACAGAAAATAGTGACAAATTATTAGAGCCATCAAGTATCCGTTCAACTGTGAGCATATGCAGATTGTCTAGTGTTGTCTCTAGCATGTTAAGCGCAGCTTGATTGGCGTACAGGCACGCTTGAAGAGACTGCACAAAAACAAGTGCGACTTATCAATATTATCTATATCAACCTTTCTTCGTCAAATATCAAGAGTATGCTGTCTTTAATGGTAAAAAGAGCTTGTGTAAACATACCATGAATGAGAAACACAGTATTGCATAGTGGTGATGATGTATCTGCTCCAACATTGAATCAGTACTCTCGCAGTTGAAGCCAACCATATCAACACCCAAACTTGATCTGTGTCAAGTAAAATGGATGTGTCCGGTGTCCAGTTATTTGAACATTGTTAAATGTGACAAAATGCCCAGAATAAGAATTCAGAATCATAATCTTGGGTTCCAAAGGAAGAGATCTACAATTCATGTACCTATAACTTTGGCATATCAGGTCGGCCAGGTTGACAAAATAGGTTGATTCTGGAATCTTGAGCCCCATGGCTGGATTTGCTTCATGTGAGTGCATTACAGGATTTGATCCTGATGACATGGTTCTTAGAGAAATATTTTTCACAGATGAAATTACACTTTTGACATACTGTCGAGCCATGGATGCAACGTCTTCCTGAAGATCAGCTTCAGAAGGAAATTGGAAGGCCACAATCAGCATCGACAGTGGGTGGCTAATGGCTGCCTGCGCATTCCTAGCATTAAGTGCCTCATTTGGTGCGATATTTGATGATCCAGTATCCTCTCCCTGTAAAGAATACAGTAACAACTTGGACAAATAAATGAGAAAATAATAGTTAAGATAAAAAAAAGAACTAGCATCGTAGGAAGATGTCAATAGCGATGGCAAATGAAAACATTGGAACTCAACTGTATTTGAACCCAACAAGAAGATTCGAAAACCAGAACATAATAGAGCAGCATCATTGGGTATAGTTCTGTCAATTGGTGCAAAGATTAGTTCCGAGCAAGCTCCAAAACCCGTATCGTCCATTCCAGTGATAACCTGCATTAATTTACCCGAAAATATACTAATGTAAGATCTAAAATATGAAGTCTCCACTCATTCCAAGTTTTCAAATTGGAGGACTTCACCTGCAAATGATATAAATCCCCTGAAGAAACATGCTGTTGATTAGCACTCCGTTCAAATCGAATTACTTCCAATTCCTGGCATGGAAACAGGTATAAAAACATGTAAATGAAATCGAAAAGATTGGATAATAATATTATGTATGCAAGTTTGTGAAAGGCAAACAGTGGCAATAAGCATTATCTTGTCTACCATTTCCAAAATATTTAGTTATTAAAAAGAATAGAGCTTCATTAGATTCAACCAACCTCGTCGTCATGATTGGTGTGGCCAAGCATCACAGGAGTTCCAGATAAATTGTGGATAGTCGGTCCTGGATATGCATAGCAGGCAGCTTTCGAAAATGCTACCGAATGATCAGCAAAGTTGAAATCCATCCAAGCGGAACGGTGCTCTTTCAGAAGCCTCACCAAGCTTGCAGGGATTACATTCTGCCACCAATAAAACACACTGCTCGTAGTGCCCAACAATCACATTCCCCACGTTCTAGTCAATATAATAATATTATGCTGGAATTACTGAATTATACTTGAACAATGTTCCTAATATTTCTCCCATATAAGCAACCGAGACATAATTTAAATGTGCTAACAGTATTCCTTATTCTACCAACGTGTTTCATGCATTGCATCATGGACCATCATTGTATAAAAATTCTACCTCCTGGTCATTGTTCATCAAATCTACAGAATTTGAAACAACCTTTTAACAAGTGACAAATTGTTTGAACACAATCAGAATGCATGGACAAAATGTCGAATTCATCAAAACCATAATAGAATTCCAATTCTGTAGTTAGGTTACTCGTAACTAGATGGGGAGGGATCTTTCGTTCAGCTAATGGACAGAGAATATTAAACCCACATTAAGGGGTAATAGTAGGCTCATAAACTCACCTGAAGCAGTAAAGAGGCTTTCACGCAAATTATACTATCATAATTAGCACCCACTCCAAAACTCGCAGTTCGCTTAATGGACATAATAATGTCATCAGACGCATTGACATTCATCAATGTCCACCCATCTTCAGAAAAACAGTTGACAGCATCGTTGAAGCCCCTAGATACAACCACCACAGATATTAGGAATAACAGAGCTTGGGAAAATTGCACCATATAGATGATTTGACATGTAGATACAAAAGTCTTACCTGCAAAGTCTTCGGCTTACAGATCTCAAGAAAGCAGGGTCCTCATGGCAAGAATGTATTTGTTTGCCATTAGTCTCATTGCCCACATGCTCAATAAAGTGAAGTGCCTGTACATGAAAAATACTCAGTCAGTCTTCTGTGAGTAAAAATCTCAGTACATCCAACACGAAATATCTGCAAACTCTTGTAAACGCATGAAAAAAGGACAAAGTATTAGCGTGATTTGGTATCTGATTCTCCCAAAGCAAGAACATTAAATGTTAGTTCATTAAATGCGCATAATGCATTCTCTAACGTCTGGACAATGGGTATGTGGTACTAGCGACAAAAATATTTTGATTTTGGGGAAAATCAATTTATAATAATGATCGGGAGGAACTAGGACAGATTTAAAGCATTGTGTCAAACTCCTCTTTGGTGGCAAGGTAATAGCTATGGATAGTCAATGCACTCTGAGTACAAAGTAGAAGAATGGACATATTATAACAAGAATGCATGACAAACTTATGACCAATTAATAGTTCCGTAGAATTTTCAGAAATAAAATTGCAAAGAACAAAACTGAACCAATTCAAATTACAACTCATCAAGAATCAATTGTAAGTCTTTTGTATAAAAGAAATACTGGAAGATTCCCCTACATTGTTCAAGGAAATTACACATATGAGGATCGAATTTCATTAGCAGATAACCCGCTAACAATGGCCGTTAACTCTCATGATCTAAGGAATATGTTTGATTTATGTGTTTTGGAAAATGTAATGTGTTGAAGCATTAGACTGAAGGCACTCCTATTATAATTTGCTCTTCTAACGAAGCATGGCCCTACAAAATATAGAAGCTGGATAAAAAGAAACACGGTTGGGTAAGCTCAATACAAAGATTTCATATCTATGCTACCTATTATAGGTTACGCTAACTCTTTTTCCAGTTTTAGTCAGTACTGATGATTGGAGATGACACACGTAATTCATTTTCAGATTTTATACAATTCAAAACTAATCAATTGTAGGACAAGCAAACTTACAATCACCGTTATCACAAAGAGGAATGGAACAATCTATGAACACAAAATCTTGATGATTACAACCACATTTTGCACATGTTACAAATGAAGTACTTCACAAACCCCAGAGACATGGTTAACTAGGCAGACCAATTGACCTTGAGCCAAGCTCTAATATTCACACTTCAGCTCGTCAAGCTAATAAGTTAGGAATCGAGGCTGATTCAAAAAAATCAAGACCAAGCGAACTTGATAAGCCATTGTACAGTTAAGGCTGTTATGTTTGGCTTTAGACTCAAGTTCAGTTGCACAATACAAAAACAGAAGGGGTGTGTGTGTGTGTGTGATTTGAATCAATCTGAGGTTATATGATTTTTTTATAAGTTTAAGTATTTATAAGGATCATGTTACTATATAAATACATACAATTAGGCTCAAATTCATATACGTAGGTTCAAATGCGCAAGCCGCCTCGCGAGCTTTCAAATACATGTACTTACGCTCAAAATCGGCTTTCAAAAGCTTGAGCTCAAGGCTGATGCTCAACGGACCACACGTGCTAAGCTAGCAAGCAGATTCAACTCATGTTGTAGCACTACGGTCAACTATAAAATTTCACAAAGTTTGTTTCTCATTTGCCATTATCACGTAGCAACTCTATACCAATAACAATATGCTCATGTTAGGCATGATCTTTGGGGAGAAAGGAAAAAGTTTATTAGTAACATTAGATAGCTCAATCCTTACCTCAAGTCTATTTAATCTACAAAAGTTGACAAGATAAGCCTATAATATCATGCCATAACTATTGGTGCTTCTGGATGCTCCTCAAGATCCACCAACAAAGAGCAAAAGGCTAATGTGTCAAATTATACATGATAACCAACTCACAAGACCTAGTCCCCTTGCCGCATCCCATAGACTATCTTGCAAATAATTTCTCCTATGGAACAATGCCAAAAAACATGTAGTAGTATTCGCAATCAAACCAAAATACCAAAGTGTAAACATATTAATTCGTAATGAAATAATCATTTTCTCTATACATAAATACTTAATATAATTAGAAAATCCAAACACATTTCAACTCAAGTTCATGTCAAAATCATTGAGCTCGAGCTCAAACTTCTTGACATGATGATCAAACTTTATTCAACTCAAGCCAATTAAGGCAACTTAAACCTATAAAACTATCACCGATTAACAAAAACCGATCAAATAGTCAAACAAAAGAACCAACAAAAATCGCTCACTATCAGACCCAGTCCTAGCTCTATCCCAACTATTGGAAAGTAGGAATAAAAGCTTCTCACGGGAGATAGAAAATTTAAGTACTAGTATCAAGAAAACTGGCATCTTTATACTACATAATCGAGTCTACTAGAGATATCGAATTCCTAATATAACTTCCCCGAAAATGGAAAATTCTTATTAAGAAAGATTGCATCTTATGCTAAACTGCAACATCCAAATACATACATGGAATTCCTAATACAGCTTCTTTTAAAACTGAAGTTTTATAAATATATTGTGGCAACTCCAGAGCTAAGAAATCAACTACATTCTAAATCCAAAAAAGGTGCATAAAACATAATAAAGTCTGAATGATCGACTATAAGTCTATAAGAAAATATTGAAAGCTGGCAAAACATGAAACTATAATTAAAAAAGTTTTAGATCTTCCAAATCATCTTACAAGTTATCCGGGCCCATTTTCTGATCCTTCATGGAAAAAGTTCATTCTCCTTAGGAAAAATAGGAGGTAGAACTAATAAAAGTTTCTTTTCCCATCATTTGGAAATTGTTTCTAATCCAATATGTATTATAGGAATAAATAGAAAACGCTCATCTGTTACAATACAATAACATTGGCTTGATCAATGACAAAGTATAAATCTGCCATTTGTTGCAATCTTCTTCAGTGTAACTGGTGCTCGTGGACTTCATGGCTGATATCATAGATTTTTGCAACCATCACTTATAGTGGTAAGTTGTGTCAGTTGTAGCAGCCATTGTGCAGCAGTAAAACATGATAAGAATGTTTAAGTGGAAATAAGATTTTATAAACTAATCCTATTAGTAGAAAAAATATAATGAAATTATTAAAAAAGCTCACTTTTTAGGTATTCTTATCTTATCTCGAGTTCAACTATTTGGTAGTTCCAGCTCGAGTCCCAAATCTTTAGCTCCAATCAAATTTTCTTCAAGCATTCTTTACTTAATTTGCACCCTAACTTTAAACTTAATCTATTTGGTAAATGACACAAAATCACACATTTTGCTCACATGTGTGCCACTAGATCAATTTAATTTATTTGGGTTTAGCACCAAAATTAGTCCCTAATCTTTTCATGCTTAAACACAAATAATCCTGGTTGTTTTAACTACATTAATATCAGGACATCAAAATTTTACAATTTTGATCCCATAAGTTTGAAGGATTTACAATTTAGTGACTCGTATATATGCAAATCCATTAGGAGTTGAAATAGAGTTCACAAGAAGGATGGATTTGTCAAAGAGATGAAAAGTTAAAGCCTAACCTTGATAAGCGCACTAAAGGTTTTAAATTTAGACTTATCATGAGGGATAAAAAAATTAAATCATCCCCAAAAATTACCATTCCAGTGAAAGAGTACTCTAGGTAATAATCATTCCACCTAAAATGGCACAATTAATGGGCTAGCATGGGGTTAACCTTCACATTGTTTTGCTTGGCGCACCATGACACAAGCCCAGCGCGATTTTTAGGAACTCACGTTAGGCTTGCATATGGAATAGAAAAGGCATGCCTTAGCATTTTTCAGCCATCCTTTTTTAGGCTGGGCTGAGAAAGAGTGGGTGAAGCTCAACATTTTTCAAAGAATGAGCTTTACCCAGTTTAAATAAGGTTGGACTTCAATAGGCCCAGCCACCCCCTCTCTCTCTAGACATCTCGGTCTTCAAACAGTGGCTCGACTTCACACAATCGCTCCTCCTTCTCTTCAGTTTCAGGTTTCTCTCCTTGTTTTCTCCTCTTCAATTTCAGCTCGTCCTTTTTTCCTGTTTCCTCCTCTTTGTGCTTTTTAGTTTTCTTTTGGTGAACAAAAGCAACATAGCTTCAAATTTCCATATATTATGTGTTGTATTGCTGAATTTTCTTTTATAAGTGTTGGTTTTACTTATTTTTCCACATTAAATTATTATTCACTACACTACCTAAGTAGCAGGAAATAAGAATGTCATCCTCTTCTTCAATTCAAAAGGACCCTGGGTGGAATTATGGGCTATCCAAAAAATTCTAATAATATTTAGTGGAATTTTGTGGAAAGATTTCAAGAGGAGAAATTACTATACATAAGCAACATCTTGTTGGAGGCTTTAGGAATTCAACAGTTAGTTTCAAATGTCTTGAGCTTGTGAGTGAAGAAATCATAATATGACGAAGAAGAAAGAAACTAAATATCAAATTAATGTTATTCGTCATTTTAATGTGATTATTGAAGAAGAAGAATATTGGGAAGCTGAACAACAAAATATTGGTCATGGTAAATGCTATACATCTAGTTGTTCAGCTCGAGGCTAATATGTTACACTATCAGTGCAACCAATAAGCCAAACAAAATGGTCCAATCAATTCGTACTTCACGAAAGATGTTGATGAAGTTGTGCAGCAAAAAAACGGAAAATAAGCAAAAGTACTTGATGAGAGTGGGAATGAAATGACGGAGTATACATGTCCAAAAATTTGCACCTGGATGTATGATGTTGAACTTGCATTCAGTATTGTAAACTATGATAGTTTTAGGCCAGCAATCGAAGCCGTTAAACAGCATCGCGTTAGTCTAAAACCTCCTTCTTACCATGAGGTTAGGGTCAAATAATTGGAAAAAAAAATTAGAGCATACCAATACAATCTTGAAATCATGGAAAGAGGATGAAGCAAAGTATGGTTGTCGTTGATAGAAAATTGGGTGATCCAACAAAAAACATAGATCATTGATTAGTTTCTTGGTAAATAGCCCAAAAAGAATCAAGTTTGTTGAATTTGTTGATGCATCAGCTTATTCTCACACGAGTTGGGAAATGCTTGAATTACTTGACAAATTTGTGCAATGATTTGAGAAAAAAATGTGATTCAAGTCATCACAAACAGCGCAAGTGCGAATTTCTTTTCTTTTCAGCTACACATAGTATACCTATTTTTTTCTAATTTTTATTTAATTATTTTTTAATTTAACATTATTTCAATGTACATGATCATATTTAGAAGCAAAATATCACACTTGTTTCGGTCCCTTGGTGCACCTCACTGCACAGATCGCTTCAAACTTCCATACTTGAAAAAGACATATTGGCTAGTTGTGATTATTAATAGCTCTATATAGAATAGGTTACTAGTCTTGAAAATGCTGTGGGTTTTTATTGGCAAAAAAGATATGGTTAGGCTAGCAAAAACTCGTTAGGCCACCTATGTGAGTATTTGCAAGTATTTGTAATCAAAATTTTGAGTCTTACTATATGTATCAATATTGGAGTGTGTTTGAAAATCTAAGTAACTAATGTAAGTATACATATATATGTATATTTAATAAGTATAATTTCTATCTAGAATTTGTTTGATTACTATATCGAATTTTATGCAGCTCCATATCAAAGGAAGAAATGGGCTGCAATAAAAACGTTTGAATGATTTGGTTTATATCAAATATAATAGAGCTTTCAGGGGGGGGTATGATGCCTTCAATATCATTGATCCAATTGTTCTGGATGAAATAGATGAAAGCAATGAATAGTTGCAAGGAACATTACATATCAAGAATAATATTGATGAAAAGAGTTTGAAGATGGTGATTTAACTTGGGGAGATGTTGTACAAACTTCTGGAATAAATGAAGATGCATATAATTTTCGGCCTCCACCTTCAAAAGAATTAAGAAAAAATATATCTAATGCAACCAAAAAAAGTTTTATCTTATTGAAGAAGAGGAACAATAAATTAAATTCAATATGACTGATGAAAAAGATATTGATTGCTACAAATCTAACAGTGATAATAGAGAATATGATAATAATGATGATTTAATTGTTTGTGCGTAATTGATATTAAAATATATTGACATGAATATACAACATTTTTGTGTAAATATGCGGGATGCTTTAGAAAAAGGTGAGCGGCACCATCCATGGCTCCAGGGGACCTTTGCGTCATAATGGGCCGAGAGCCTTTAACAACTATGGGCTAAATCAAATTAAAAAGCTGAAAAAATGAAGTTTTATTCATTTTTTACTATTATACCCCTATATTCATTAAATAATACCAATGTATATGTATATATTTTATTTTATTTATATGAGGATAAAATACATAAAATGTAATACATAAGATTATAACATACCATATATAATGTCATATGTAATATGATAATATTTATACATCCATCGGGAGTGTAATATATTGCTTAGTCCATAATTAGATGCTCCTATTTTCTTTTGGAGAAGTCCAAAGTTGATGTCTAATTTCCTCAAATGACTTTTCTACAAACTACCCTTTCTATAAAGTAATGATGTAAAACAACTCCCAACTACTGATTGTAAGTTAATAATGTAAGCAAAATCTTCACTTTTTAGATTATCTGAAACTCCATTTCAATTCAAATATAGACATCCGTGTGCATAAATTTTCAAAATATATTATTGAATATATTTATTAAGTTTGTATATGAATTAAGTATATTTTGATGTATTAGATTACATTATGATAAGTGAAAGAATATACTATATAATAATATAGTTTTAAAAAATAAATGGAAGAGATAAAAATTTTAAATAATGACAGACATGGGAAAAAGAATATTGAATAATACAAAAAGAAATAGAAGAGAAAATAATGAAACATACTGTATGGAGATTATTTCTTTAAATAGTGGTAATTTAGTGGGTTCACTTAAAACAAGCCAAGGTAGTCATTTTTAAGGTGTTGGTGCCTTATATATACTATAAATAAATAGAAATGTAATTTATAATTGAAATTTTGAATATTCAAAAATAAATTACTATAAATATACTTATGTAGTTCATATGATTTATTATACTATATATGTTTTATATTATACTACAAATATTTTATAAAGACCATATTGTGATTCATTGTATAGTATTAACACTGAACAATGACATAATTCTTTATGTATATCAGTATATGAAACATGATATACACATGCATATCTAGTATCATATATTGTATCTATGATATTATGACATATTAATATCTAACATATCCTTGGTGAGAAGAACATCTGGAGAATAGAGTTCGAAGTGGATATTTATTTTAAATTTTAATTATTCCTAACATGAAGGTGAAATAAAAGATTCCTCAAATTGGAGGAGGAATAGTATTGATATCTGTATGCCAAATCAAATTTTGAGATTAATTATAATCTAAATTACTTCAAATTCAATGTAGAAAACAACTCAGAAACATTTCTAAGAAAACTAAATTTTTAGGTTAAAGGCAAATCAATATGATGAGAGACATAATGAAACCAATTCAAGTAAACAATTTTACTTACAGAAACAATCATTTGCTTGGCCATAAGTTCGGATGACTCATAAAGAGGTCGTACAACCTCTGGAACAGATGATGCCTGCAACAAGTTTATGCCTTTTATTCAAGTTGTTCATCAGAAGTAAGAATATTTAATTTAGAGCATCTTGCTACAGTGAACGAAGACTACCTCCAAGTCCAAGTGGTCAAGAAGATCTATAGTTGATCCTCCTTCACATGGGCGAATCAAATATCCACTAACCAGCATCCTCCCTCTCACAAATTCTAGGGCAACAGGTGAACTTGGTGCGCCATCAGAACCAGAAATTGATTGTTCACATACCTTTAACATAAGATATAAGAGCTAGAATCAAGTAGACCTAATAAGGAAAGTCGCCTATTTAGGAGAATCGACTTAGAGAGAATTCTATCTATCTCATCTAATTTGGTCTAGATCTAAAAGAGATATAGAGGCCATTAGGGTCAATTATAAGATTTTCAAAGATGTTTGAGAGTTTATAATATATTACAAAGCATTTGGTATACTTTTTAGAAAAAATGGTTAAAAGCTCAAAAAAACCAAAAAAAGATAGAAGTTCCTTATTTTTTAGATTTTAACAAACTCCTTCAAATTAATCACAAAATTGTCTTGGCTAATATTTTATAAGTTTCACCGATGTGTTATTCAAACAACTTATTTTTTAAAATATAATTTGATATCTTATAAAATGTATGAGCATACAAAATCTTTTAAATAAATTTAGCTAGTTGTTGGTCAGTCTCTCCATGCACATTCACTCATCTCATTACAAGGAAAAAGCAATCATACCACAAAGCTGCCATCATCTAAAATAGAAGTGTATCTTAATGTCCAGAAGTCTCGAGCACAAGCCATGATAGTAGGAGCGTAATACTGGAAACAAAATCAATGTTTGGAAGAAAATAAATATCAAAAAGAGATTTGAACAGAAAATAAAAAGCTTCAAGCTATAACTTTCTTGAATCTTAGCCAAAGGGACAAAAAGGGTTAATATTGCTAATAAGCAAAAGAAACTCTCTAAATAAGAAAATAAAACAACATGACCCCTTAAGCTTTTAGAAAAAAGCTCACTAATCCAACACTAGGGTTCGAATTATCCTTTTTTTCAAATTAAGAGGATCATGTTTTCTTTTTTCTTGTTGAGTAGGACTTGCTGAATTTAACCCTACAAAAATGTTCCACTATTTGCACACCTGTGTGTAGATTAATTCAATGGTTCCTCCATTCTCCACAGGATACTTGGCAACCACATCCATATTACGGCAAGATCGAGACCAAGAGAGCCGGTTTTTGAGGATTTCAATTATCTGCATGAAATGCAAAGCAACTTTTGGTTATATAAATCATATATTAAAACTGAAGAACAGTTGGTTTTCTTTAAGTTTCACCTAAATGCACTTGTACTTAAAATGGAACTGGAGTTTGGCATGCTCACATTAGAAGTATAAGTGATAATTAGGTTGAATCCCAACCTACTAGTCCTTGTGTTTATCTCCCTTGTCAAGTTTTGGTGGTCGCTCACAAAAATACAACAACTTATAGCATGCTACACTAACAAGATAGACACAGAAATACCAATTTGTTATAGAGTTATCCCATGCAAATAACATAGAATAGGATCTTTCAAGATGAATTTTCTAAAAAAATATTATGTCAACGAAGAATAGGATGAAATATAATTGAATAAATCAAAAACATTTTAATAATTGTGACAAAGAAAATGAATAGATAACAACAAAGTTTATTATGAATATTTTTTAGTTGTTGGGATCATGCCTTTTATAAGTATTTTACTGTAATATTTCCTTCTTTTGGTGCATGAATAAATTACATAAATATGTTAAAAAATAATTATGATAAAAATCTATGTACTCAAATATATGTATATTTCCTTTAATTTTTCAATATTAAATGTTGTGCTTTTGCTTTTTCTCCATTTTCAGCATATACGTTTATGTACAAAACTATATTGCATGGACACCAAAACATACTACATACACATAAAATTGCTTGACCTTTATGCTTATTTTTTAGAATAATTCTTTAATTCTACTTGTCGAGTTTTCTTTTTAGTGATTAATTTTTCATTAATAAGATCTATGTATCTTTTAAAGTACATCATATACAAGTTCATATGCTTAGATTTTTATTAATAGTTTAGATTTTTTGCCTAATTATTTACTAAATATGTTATCAATATACAAAAAAAGTAAAATAACAATTATGACTATTTACATAAATGCCATTAAATATAAAATTACTATGGGGACATTTTAATCTCTTCTAAAATTCAAAGAAATCTTCATGCTTTAGTAATAACACAGATACTAGAGCTTGCCTTAATAGGTTCACCAGGTATCGTAACGCATGCCCGTGCTGCTACTCCAATGCAAGTAGCTGAGACATAGATAGTCCCGGTGGATTCTGGATTACGCAGCTGAACAATAAACAAATCAATGGATCAAACTTAGCATGTAGAGGATGTCAAAATAACTCCTAAAAACATGTGGCAGCCTAAACCTTCAGCCCTGGAACAGGGATCCAGTTAACAGCAGTTCCAATGGCTTTGGAGAGGAACTCTTTCTTCGTTTCCTCAGCCAGTGAGAGAAGACTATATGAGAGAAAATTACAAGCAAGCAATCAGCTCAACATGATAGCCGTAAACCATCTTTATATAAAATTTTTGACATTCAACTATACCTGTTGTTATCACCAATCCTAATGGGAAGCTGAGGATCATTGGCTTCAGGCTGACGGCCCAAGTTGTAGGTGGTAATTGTCGAAGTTAACTGGGTCGCCATTATTTACTCATAAGCATCTGATAAAGTTAAAATAACTTGTACCCGGAATGAAGTATTCATTTCAGGAAGGACAATCACATCATTACCTACCATGCAACACATTTACTTCATTCCACTTTTAACAAACTTGATTATGCAAGATCACTGGATTATGGGATACGAAATCGATGTTACATGGGAGCATGAGGATTAGACTTTCTACACAATGACTGCTCTTAGAGACAGCTTCTAGCTACTCGTATCAACCTCACAAACTGATCAATATACCAGAGAGTTCATGTCATAGAGCTATATCAGAATATGTTTTCTAAGTAGATCATTTGCTAATGCAGAAGGATGGGGCACTAATTCCAGAAAAAGGATAGTGATGTATGTATGCCATATTGGAATGGAAGCATGCTGATGCGCATTCCAGAAATGGATTTTAAATTAAGGGAATTATAAACAATAATTAAGTAAATGCATCCAAATATATCCACAATATACTTTACTGGAGTGGTCAGAGAGTCAAGCAGTTAGAAAAGTCATCATTCGGGATCCAGATCAACAAACATTGTAGTCAGTGATAGACAATGCTCATTTGGGAGAGTGTAACATACAGTGATGACTTGGTTCCGCAAATGGTCATTCTCACATAATACTTGGGCTAACTTTTTCTGCAAGCCATCATTCTCTTGCCTTAACATCTTATTTGCTGTAGCCAACCGCCTATTTTCTAATGCAAGATTGCCATTTTCTTTCTTCTGCTTTTCACGACATCTGCAAGTAGACAAAAAAGCAATAAAAAGAAACTACTTTGATGATGTCAAATTTGTTCTTAAGTGAAAAGTGAATGAGACAACACAATTTAGTGCTTGAAAGGAAATTTTTCATGATCTCCCTAAAATGGAATTCAAGATAATGGGGATACATGCCGTCATTCGAAAACAAAATTACTTTGCACGATGAGCCATGCCCTGTGTTTTTCGTTCCATAACAACCATTACTAAGACACTCCATTTCCATAAAGAGATGATTCGGGATAAATGTCATAGCATTCATACCCAGACTGAGAATATCCAAGAAAGACAAAATGGTTACATTGTGAACAGTTTTTCAATCAATTACACAGGGATATAAAACATTTGCATCGAGACACTCAAAACTGCCTATAATGCTGCCCGAGTAATACTTCTCATGAGGCCAGATACAATGAAGCAGTGCATACTTCAATTGATTATTCTCATCCTTCAAAATATCTCAATCTTAGATCAAATAGAAACAATGTTACAAATATGTACCTAACCAAGCTAGTGTGAAGAATCTCAGCTCCTTCCATGGTAAGTAGAGAAACCCTACTGCCAGAGTTACGGCTATGCTTGGCATCATAAATTCAGAACGTAGATGGACAGATGAACCTTGCTTATGTTCTTGTACTTCTTCTACCCTGCTTATTATCAATTTCAAATCCACTCTACCCTACGGTAGGTTGAATGCTACTGCTATTCTTATGATCTATTCGTGTTCGTTAGCAGGTGGCTGAAATACATCTAGTCTATTCATATTTAAACTTTTGAGAGAAAAACAGAATATATGATAGTTTATAGACCATGATTCAACAAGGACCCAAATGATGTGCCTCAACTTAAGGATATTGATACAAGAAGAAGTCCTTGTTATTTCACTCTCTGTTGTACAGTGAGGTTAAAAAATCTCAGGCTTTTGTGTCCTAATCATTGTCTGT
Organism: Sesamum indicum; assembly: GCF_000512975.1. Lineage (NCBI taxonomy): Eukaryota > Viridiplantae > Streptophyta > Magnoliopsida > Lamiales > Pedaliaceae > Sesamum > Sesamum indicum. Next base: position 8,254,466 of record NC_026151.1, read on the forward strand.
GATACATCATCCTCAGATTCTCTCTCCCAATCTTTTTTTTTTCTACATTATCTATAGTTTAAAATTCTTAAAATTGCTACACAAAACAATAATCGTACAAGAAAAAGTATTAATCATCCTTCTCCTGCATAATATCGAGTTTCACCGGATTCCAACGTGTATTTCAATTTGGATCTTTCTCATGCTTTTCCAATCTGCCTTGGTTTAGTAATGTTTCTATGATTATACCATTGTGGTCAACATTACTCCCTTCTCTATATAAAAAAGAAAAGGAAAACAAAACCCAAATTTTTCCTACTTCAACAAAATACTCTATATCCAATTAAAGTAATAGACAACCCTTTTTTCAGTACTTGCAACTGTAATCAATAATTTATCTATTCTGTGCTTAAATATCAGGTAACAAAGATATAGTGAACTAAGTGCAAATTGAATCTGAATTAGAGGATGTGTCTGAGATTTTACTCGAGCTACTGATAACAAGTTAGTAATATAGCTGCCAAACTTAATGTCATATATTTGAACAGCAACTTAAAAGCTTTGGACCTGCTTCTTTTCCATGAGAATTGAATCCTGAAGTTGGCATTCATTACCAAATTGCACCTCTTTTTCTAGTAATCCGACACTATTTCAATGTGGAACATTTTCTAGAAACATCTCCAACAATTTTCTCAAAAACTAAAGTGGATTAACATGTCATAGTAAATTCCAGCAAAAATAGTCTACTTGACCGATGATGTTAATCAATCAAGACAAGAATGTCAGATATAAGTTGAAGAGGTTGCAAGTTAAAGTCAATTAAACAACACTTAAGTAACAATCCTGTCTGAATCAGCTTAACCAAAGGACTATTACTCTAAAATCTTCAGGTCTATCAAGTACCGGGATAAACCATAACAATAATACATGAAGCATATTTGAGAGTTAAAAAGAAAACAGTAAAAGGTGTACTTGAAGACAAAAGCAAAGTTGGACAGAAGAAAATATCTCACCTGCGGTTTTGAAACCAGACTTTGAGTTGTTTGTTGTTTATGCCCCTCAGAATAGGTTGTTCACGCATAATCTGTGCCCGCCTGTAATGGTTTGGATTTGAGCATTCTGCATAAACTTTCTCAAGAACCTCAATCTGCTCTTCTGTGTATCGAGCATACCTTCCTCCCTCTGGACGTCCTCTCCTACCACCCCTGCCTCCTTGGCTACCCTCACCAATTGCCAATTCAGTTCTTGCCATTTCCACAAGCAAAAGTCTAGTACTAAAACTTAGTACTTGGATATGACTACACCAGATTTCGGACTAAAACACTATGTTCTGTGATATTCGTCTGTAATGTGATACTCACACATAAAAAGCCATGAAGTTTTCAGACTCAATAACCCAAAAGATGCTCCAAACCACTGTAGTTGTTGGCGTATTATAACCCAAAAAGCAGAAAGTCCTTGTTTGTTAGTGCAATACTTAAATGAGTAACCAGCGGTTCTTTTATTACGGCAGTTTAAAGTTTACAGGATTCTGAGAAAGGGGTTGCGTAACCCCTAATCTCCGCCAGGCATATGCTGGAATTCTATAGGATTGTTAGAGTCTGAACAAACTCATTTAACACCATTTATATTTGCTCCACTGTATGCCATAATTTCACTCTCGATTGTGAACATATTACAAGAATCTCAACTGCTTTTGTCTTGTACTTTTTTACTTTTCACCCACCAATTCTCAAAAACAATATTACATGAATCTTCAATATCCTCACTCAAAATCTAAAGGTGTTTTCACATTCTCAATTTTTCATAAATTAATTGATAAACCTTCAGACTCAAAGCAAAACCATTAAACTAGGCTTCCACTCCATGCTCATTAGAGTAGAAACATAGCATAATGTTAACAAATATATACATAAGCATCTAAGCATGGACAAATTGCCATGCATGTCTATTTGCGAAATTAAGATAACAATAGCCAACTTTTAACTAAACTGGACACAAGGACAACCAGACATATTAAACAAATATATAATCATCGTTATCTGTTAACGGTAATTATATGCAAATAATAGACAAGCATGTACATCCAATTACCCTGGAAAGCTGGCTAATGCTTATATGTATACATACTTCTATAGCTAATACTTGCACATTAAAGAGTGGGAGAAAATTAAATAAATAATAATAAATAACCTTCCTCATAAATTCAATCGCTTACAACAAAATAAAAAAAAATATGGGCAACCTTGTTTCCAAGGAACATACATATATGTGTATGTGAGTTCTGAATTCCCATATCTACAAACATAATCAAATTCTTTGAACTAATCCCATCACACGGCAGATAAGCATTAGGTGAATGAGCCCATAAATGCAAACAGATGTCACACAAATCCACGTCTCAAAATTCAATTTCATACATTTCTGTCAACATTATTCACATAAAGTCCAATTTGAAATTCGTATACACACACCAAACAGTGTGAGTGTCTGTGCGGGTTGGTGTTGGGAGCCACTTTTACATCCCTTTTGCTGTCGACAACTGTAGAACCCCATCCGCTTCTCTCGAGTGCGAAAATACTTCTCCCAAAAAGTACATGTAGTAACAAAACAGGCAAGCCCTCAATTTCCGCCATTGTTGTTTCTGAAAACAAGCAGTGAGCACTAAAATTGTTGACCAAAAATGAATTTGACCCCTTTTAATCGTCGGAAGAGGCGGGAATGAGGGGTGCGTGTAATTCTTTAAAACATTAGGGAAGCATTAGCAATTCTTAAAAGTTTTGGGTTCAAAATCATATTACTCCAAACTCAAGTTATCATAAAATTTATCTAACATTAAGGATCAAATATTTTTAAAATGGTCTTTTTAATTGTTTGAATTATGATTTCTATAAAATAATACAATAAAGTAAATTTTTATTTATTTCATTTCATATCTTGTAATAATGTTCTTCAACAACACTCGATTTTATTAATTTTTTTATTTTTAATTGAACATTATAAACGATATTTATATAGTTATTTCATAATACAATCAAGAAATCGAATATACGTAAGCTCCTTGACTCTGCCATTTTGACTATTTGAAGACATTACTTGTTGTTTTTTCAAGACATTGCTTGTTGTTCGACACCGTTTAGTGACTTGTTACGACTCAGAAAAATGAGAGGAATTATCATAAACTTTTAGATATACCTCTTTAAAAAAAAATGTGTAAAATAATTTACTAGTTAATCTTTTGGTTATCAAGTGAAATGAGAATAGGATTTTGTTTTAAAAAAACCAACAGCTACAATTCAATAAAGTAAACTATATAAAATTAATATGGGTTTTTTTTATCACCCATTCAATAGCAATCTATGCTATTAATCAAATACCTCATATTTTAAAGTAAGTGTAATCTTATTATTTATTTAGTATATCACTTATATTCTTTGTATAATTGACATTTTTTCGCCTCCACGCAAAAAATATATATATTTATAATAATTTTATGATTTTTTATGCATTATAATTATAGTATGAAGAGTTTATTGTGATAAATATTATAACATTTTATAAGTTATGATATATTATTTATCCAGACACTGAACCCTATTTGCTTGACAGGGAATGACATTTTATTGCTTAAGTCTAATTATCAGATACCATATTTTTTTTGTCTGGTTAGATAATTTTAAAGGGTATGCATTTTGTCCATTTATATAACGAAGATGGTATTAAAAATGTTCTTATAGTTTTAAAATCTTCAAAGCCCTTGTAATTTTGAAATATAAATAAAAAAAGAAAAAAATATCAATTATAACATCTTTTATTATATGGGATAAAAAACTACAATTTTTTCCTAAATTGTTGCGATTTCATGTTAATTAAGTATTATTTTTCTGTTTTTTTTTTTTTTTTAATAGAGGAAGGGCCTTTTTTTTCCGTTCAATAGATTTATTTTTTGTATTTAAACTTCCGTATTTGAAGTATTCTTCCAAAACTCCCTGTCTTAGGAATAAGTCGAAGAGAGTGAGAAAAGCACACTAGAGGCGGCGACTCATCTTAGATTGTGAAAGAGCGACGATAAATCCCTCTCCGACCCGCCAAGAATTGCAAGGTAAACCAAACTTAAAATTGCTGAGTTATAATCGGTTGGATTATCTGGGTTTTGGTTTAAAGTTCTCCAAGGAAGTGTAGCCCATTACCTGTTTGATAAAATGCCCATATGAAGATCGTGGGATAAATGCATTAGTGATTACACGTGTACTGAATTGCATTGTTTGGTGGTGGCTAGTAGAGTATCTATTACGTGATCCTTGTTTAGCTAGATGGTTGTCTTCCATGGAGGAAACATGGAGAAGTTGCTATTGAGTTATATTCTTAATAATTGCGGCTTCTCTGACGCCTCTTTTTGGGAATGACAGCTCTACATTTTGGTGCTTGTGAAAAACTTTTCTGTGAGGAAGTGGTGACTTACTAGATGCTTCATTTTTTCTTGTGAGGAGTGGGCAGGAGATGATTTTGGCATTAACAGTTTATCGTATTGCAGAATGGAAAATGAAGAACATGGACATAGTGAATCAAAAGACGAAATTATCAAAATATATTCAGAGTTTATGTTGAGGTTATATTTGACACTATATTTGATTTATTTATTTAATTCAAATTGAATTTTCACTATATTAACACTACTTTAATAGCAGGATTACAAAATTTGAAGAGCTAGTGTCTATCGGAAGCAGGTTGCTTCTTGGCTTCCATCAGGCACTTGGTGAGTGTGTTTGTGTGGGTTTCTTTGTCTTCTCTTCACCAATATTAGGAGGCATTATTCTCATGGTTGTATTGTAAATGATTCGAAATTTGTGCTGACCATTCACCATAGAAAAACAATTGCAAAGTCAGACTGCATGGTTGCAGTCAGGGCACATTGATTGTTGCATGAATGCTGATTTTTTACCTGCAATTGGATAGAGCCAGCTGAAACATTAATTATTGATTTACCTACTTCCTGCTCAGGGTTTCTAGTGCGGTCTCCCATTGATAAGACATCTTCTTTGGTTGAGCGCATTATTAAAGCTCATGGCTCGACAAGGGTTTTATCCTATGTTGAAGCTGGATGTGTTAACACTCATGACAGTGTACAAAATGTGAGCAACTGTAAGTCTATTAAAAGTGCTCCTTCATTTTCTAAATGTAATGAACAAATATGTTTTATCATATAAACTTTCTGTAGTCGATAAGTAGCAACATACTGTTATTTGTGATTGTCAATTTGAGCTTTTGTTGTTCTATTCATCCAATATTTGTAGTTATGTTTAGTTATAGGAAAAGCACTCAGTTCTGTCCGGTCTTGGAATCAAGCTGCTGTTTGACATCTAACTGTCTTTACCATTAAATCAACTCTTTTGTTTATTAAGGAAAAGATTTTAGGATCCTGTGTGTATATGTGTGTGAATATATTTATATATAGATAGATATTTAATATCCTGATGCCTCATATGATGTTTATTTTTTATGCACCATCTTGTCTCCATCCAGTTGAATCTTGATTGTGTACATTAGAGGATATACATTAAGAGAGTCAAGAATTCCTATACCTAATCATTCTTATTCATAGTTCTTTCATCCTACTATCTAGTATTTAAAAACAAAACCATAACTTATGGGTCGAAGATGTCTGTCAAACCATCTTTTTCCTTGTTCTTCCTTTATTTTTGTGGGGTGGAGAGGAAGTGAGCTTCTGATGAGGGGGATGAGGGGCACAGAATGAAATTAATAACCGTGGAATCTGTGTCGATCCACTTTCGCGAAAAAAGATTTAAATATTTAGATTGATGTGTGGAGGCAGCCCCAAGTTCTTGGGAAGCTTTTAATAGCCATTTTGCTGTTACTCTGCAATTCAAATATGAATTTCTGTGTCCTTTATTTCCAATACTGCCAGCTGCATCTTGTCCGCACTAATTATTTTCCTCCACGACTCCTGGATGTCATGCAGAAGTGCACACATGCCATCTTGGACTTAAGGACCATATGAATAAAGGTAATGCCTCCTCAGATTGCTTTTAATTGCTCTATATCTTTTGATAGAGTTATATGATTTGGGAGTTGCATGCAAGGACCTTTGTGCCATATAAGATTTTTGTAATGTATCCCTATATTCTCAGATGTAAGTGATCTTCTACAAGTTTAAGTACTAAAGTATTTGGATAGCAACAGCCCCTGTATGTGTGTGGGGGTGGGGGAGGGGTAATTGTTCTTAGTTTGTAAGTATTTGATTTTCAGACTTAAAACTGATGGCTTGAAATGTGAACCGTATATTGCAGCTAAAATTGTCATCGATGAACTTGAAAACCTTCTGGATGATGCAGCATCCATCGTGCAAACTGCGAAGGAGAAATATGAAGATATCAACCACAACTTAGATTCAGTTATTACTTCAAGTGACAAAGTAAAGTCTCCGTCTCTCTACATATTATATTTATTTATACCACTTAATGATATAAATAATGTTTTTCCAAAATGCTGAACTGTAATTCTTCCACTACATACTATATTAGCTGTTTGCCTTTTCAAATTCCTCCGTTTCTATGTGCATGGAATCATTGCCATCAGTAGAATCATTTTTTTTTTTTTTTTGATTTTTATGCCATCAGTAGAATCTTTTAGCTGAAAGGATCTTAATTTTTCAAATTATAAAGAAAAATCTTGTACCTTTGCATATTTTTCTGGTATGGAGCTTTAAAGCAAATTTATTTCCTTTCTTTAACAAGCTTCAGATTCTTCCAAGAATTTAAATAGTGAAAAAGGAAAAGGCAGACCGATACCGACCGTTGGCAAATATTCAACTAATTCTGAAATTAATTAATACGCTTAACTTAGAAGCTTAAGATTTGAGGGAATTCATTTTATCATTGCAATTGCAGTTCCCCTGATCATTTTTCAGTTTATGGAAATCAAAGATATATAGCATTTTGTGTTTCAAGCTAGCAGCATAATTTCTTTGCTATTTCATTCCTCAAATAATTTGCAACCTAAGAACTTGTCTGGCTTTTCCAAAAGGGCTACTGAGATGGTTCTCTAGTGAAACTGCACCCAATACATTCCTCGTTGTTAGGTTTTGTTTTTGTTGAGCAATTGGCTTTTCTTCCCCAAGTAGTTATGCAGCCAAACGTCGGGGTTTGATGATATGTGCTCTGCTTTTCTGATAATTGGTATTTACCAGGAGGAAGTGCCATTATCAGACCTTTCAACACCCAAAGTTACTGATTATGCTACCATGATGGCCATCATATTCAGTATGGTGAAACAAGACTACACAATGCAGGTAAGGGTATTTCCTACTTTTTCTACATCATTTTTCTATGTCCCCCGACTTTTGGGTGGATGCTACCATTGCCCATTTCCAGTTGATGAGCATAAAAGTTCAAGCCGTTGCGCCTTATAGGTTCGGGTTGCGTCCTCCCTCAACCTCAAGTCTTCACCTGGAGAGCTGGAGACCTATTGCCAAATGTGGTCACTACGGCCTTTTGTAGACGATGACATAATGCATAGAGCTTGGAGTCTTGTTCCATAACTCTGATCTTCTTACAACTACCATATCAATTGACATTGCATAAGGCATCTGCAGTTTTCTTGTGAAGAAAAATCCAATTTCTATTTATTTTGAGGATAAGGAAGTCGAGGTGGTCCATTTCTTCGTGAACTATTTATTCAATCATAGACATTTATGGAACACATTTAGAAAAGGGCAAATAGGTTGGCAAAATTCTGTTGGCCTGTTGGGAGATCTATTGTTTTTGCAACCCTCAATTATGTGAAATACATTTTATTTACTTGCATTAGTTTGTGTGGCACACTTAATGTACATGTAATAAGTTAATCTAAAAAACAATTATTTTCTAATATGGTTTTGTGTAATTCTATTTATTTCGAGTTTTTTTATTATTTCGATCTCATTTTGATTAGTGCAAAAATGATAAGATATATTTAAAAATATCAAATTACTTGATTCACGTTTGGTTCAATTACAGCTCATTTCAGTTTGACTAAATTAATAATTCAAATGTAATGTTTGAAACTCCATTATAATTCAAACACATTTAAACAATGATGCGTTGGATTCGTTTACAGTCCTATCTATAAATCATCACAATTCTTAAGCACATGTACACAATGGATATTTGTAGATAGTTACATTACCAGGGATGTCTTGGACCTTAGTTTTACTTAAGTGAGGGAGCAAGAGTGTTTTCCTACCAATCGCAGGCACATGGGCTTTGGTGGCCTTGATGGATTGGGCCCGAAGCCCAGGCCACTCCTTCTGCAAGTAAATGATGGATTAGGCCGGATATGATGGACCAACCTTTAAAGCAAACACCACTTTTAGTGAAATACATATATTTAAAAATGAACTATAAAATATAATAAATATCAGATCCAATCATCCAATCAATTTATAGAATAATAATTTTAAGGGTTAACGATACTCATCATCTCTGAAAATATAAAATTAGTTTCCAATTAATACTTACACTGATTTAGAGCTTCACCGGAACTCCTTTTGTTAAGGGTTTAATGAAAAATGTTAATGGCCATAAATCTTTCTAATTTCATGCAATCAAAACCCTAATTTCTCTCACCTCATACCTCCTTCTTTATCCTGCAACAACTGAGGATGGTAAGGAGACGCGGCGGCGGCGGCGGAGCAAAACCTAGGTCCAATTACGACAGGATTCTCCGCCGGCACATCGAGTCCGCCGCGAAGAAGAACCACGGAACCGTCGAGCAATTGGTGGACCACCTCCGCTCCACCTACCCACACTATGCCCGGCACAAGCTGCAGCCATTCACTAAACGTGTTCACCAAGTAATTCAGGTATCAAGCAGAAGAAACGACGACATGGATGATTCTAACGATGATGGTGATACTCCTCTTATGAAGAAACGAAGGAAAATCGACGAGAAGGAGGAAAAATTGCGGCTCATTGAAGCTCGACACTTGAGGAATAGGAATGACGATGTTTTGAATAGTAGCGTAGGCGGCTCATCATCCTCTGTGGCATCTGTTAGTTCTTCGGAAGGAGATGATTCGTCCGATGAGGAGGTGTCTACGTCGGACGACACCATCTACGGGGAGAAATTCGAGCCGGAGTTTGACTTGATGAAGTCGATGCTACGGGAAAATTTGCGTAGGAGATCGAAGGAGACGGGGAAGGGGAAAGAGGTTAAAGAAGTCTTGGAATTGGAGGTTGTGGATAACAAGGATATGAAGAAGGTTAACTTGGTGACTGAAGAAGGTAAATTAGGTGATGATCTGAGTATGATTAATAAGAATAATAATAGTGGCAAGGAGGGGCATGAAGCTAATGGGCCAATGTTTAAGGATTTAGGGGGAATGAGTGGTGTGATTGAGGAATTGAAAATGGAGGTCATTGTGCCATTGTATCACCCGCAGATACCACGTCACTTGGGGGTGAAGCCTATGGCAGGGATTCTATTACATGGGCCACCAGGATGTGGAAAAACCAAGTTGGCTCATGCCATTGCCAATGAGACTGGAGTGCCATTTTACAAAATTTCTGCTACGGAACTGGTGTCTGGAGTTTCAGGTATTACATATAAAGCAACGATTATTGTAATGTATGACTTAATTGTGAAGGCCACTGATATTATTCAAATGTGGTTTATTTAGAGGGACCTAATAAATGTGAAATATCTAGACTATCAGGTTTTATGTATGTGCTGCTGCTGGATCACTAGCTTGGGTATTTTCACTACTAGGTAGCCTATATATAGAACAGTGGAAAATACCATATTGGTCTTTCATGTATGAGTACCCAATTTATGCACAAAGCTGAAAATGGTGTAGCTTTGGATAACTTATATCCAGCTTCAAACTTTCTCATTTAACCATTCAATTAGGTTCAGCTTGAGAGAGACTCTGATTCTTCCTTATTCTTGAATTGTTAATCTTAAGCAATGTGGGATTTCTTTTTCTAAACAATTCGACTTCCTGTTTTCTGGCCTCAAATAGATGTCCAAGTCTGTATGAGAATAAGTTGCCTGATGCTGCATTTCTAAGTTTGCAATTACCTGAACCTACTCTGATGAGATGTAAAAGGATTCTGAATTTGTTTCACGTGATAAGGATTCGTTCTAATATTTGTACTCGTATCACCCCATCTCCCAGTTCATTATAATTGGATGGATGTCCTGCATCCTACCAATTCATTCCACATTCAGAGCTTGGGGACCAAATCTACAATGTGCAGCTGGAGAGCCAACAAGGATTATGAACTACTTGAGACAACCAGTTTATCATCCTCTTTAGTATAACAGCTTAACATGGAACTAGTGCCATATACTACTAAAATATGTCGTGGTTGTTACACGAAATTCTTTGGAAGCCACATACAGGCAGATAGCTTCATTTTCTTTTTCTGGCTTTATTTGTGTAACTATAAGATTGTGAATTCCCTTTTTTTTGTTCATTGGAAAGGTTGTTTTTTCTCTATTGTGGTGATTGAAATCCACATTTCGTAAAGCGCATCAGGTTTTCCACTGTCCTATATCACTATTCACCACTTGGAAATCATATACTGTGAATAAATTTCCTAAAATCAATTTCACTGTTGAGATCAACTCAAAACAAATCCTTTTGCAGCTGGAAAATTATTCACCAAACAGGAGCGAATTGTTTGACCAGTGCCAACTTTGACTGGCTTTGCATTTTATACTTTGAATGTGAGAGCCATTGTGTGCCTTGTTGCTAAATCTAGGTGTCCTTTTTGGTTTCTCACTTGTCTTTGGTTTAGACTTTAGAATGTTTTGTTTTATTTCTATCTACATACTTTTACTTTCCTGTGGTTTTCTTTCATGCATTTTAAAGCTCTTGGAGGATTCAAGTTCTTTTTAATTCTTTTTTCCCTTCGTGACCCTTTTTAGGTGCATCAGAAGAAAATATTCGAGAGTTATTCTCAAAAGCATACAGGACAGCACCATCTATTGTTTTCATTGATGAAATTGATGCAATTGCCTCAAAAAGGGAAAATTTGCAGAGGGAAATGGAGAGGCGCATTGTGACACAGTTGATGACATGCATGGATGAATCACACAGGCTTGTGAAACCCAACGACGACAATGCAGATTCTGAAAGTTCTAATTGCAGACCTGGCTATGTACTTGTTATTGGCGCAACAAATAGACCTGATGCTGTTGACCCTGCCTTGAGGAGGCCTGGACGATTTGATCGTGAAATTGTTTTAGGAGTTCCTGATGAGTGTGCACGTGTTCAGATTCTCTCAGTGCTAACATGCAATCTTAAGGTTGAAGGTGCTTTTGATCTTGTGAAAATAGCTAGGTCCACTCCAGGGTTTGTTGGAGCAGATTTGGCATCACTAGCCAACAAGGCTGGTAACCTTGCAATGAAGAGAATCATAGACAAGAGAAAGGTTGAACTTTCAAAAGAATCAGAAGACAGGGGTTCTAGTGAAGATTGGTGGAGGCAACCATGGTCCCATGAAGAAATGGAGAAACTCAGCATAACCATGGCCGATTTTGAGGTAATTCAAATTCAGTTATAGTCTGCACATTGGTAAATAGTGAATGTGCTGGATTATGGTTTCCTTACATCCTTAGGCAATGCTGGATAATCTTTCTACTGTTATGCGTGAATCTCTTTTCCCCTCTGCTGCTTGTCGAGAGTAATGAAGAGGAGAAAATTGGTTTTGACATTGGCATTGCAACTTTACAATTCGTAAACATATCTTTCTTCAATCTGTCATTGGTTATTAGTCTGTAATATGTCGCACCTATCCCTTTTGTGTACCATGTTTCCTATGTGCCTGCTGCATGTGTCCTATGTGGAATTTTTTTGGGGTGGGGAAGAGGGGTTGTGTGCGTTATATGTACCTAGGTGGCACAGACATCAGGTCTTAATTACACTTAGCAAATCTCTACCTTCTCTTGATAGTGTCTTTATTATTTAATTTTTCCAAACCACCGTCATCTGCAGTATGACTCGTGTCAACTTCATTTATCACTCCATGTTGCAAATTTCGAAAGATAGCCGGAAAATTACTTAAACTTGCATCTTTTTGCCAGCTACCTATTTGTCAACTGATAAAGGGAGAAAATTATTCTGTTAACTAATGTTAATGCAATTTTTTTTTCTTTTCATTTTTATTATTCCAACTTCTGCATGATCTTGTTCATTTCAGGTTCACGTTTCATGGGTTTTTCTGTTGTTTTCTGATGTCTTGATGCATATCATATTCCAATTGAATTGATGGCAGGAAGCTGCTAAAATGGTTCAACCTTCGTCTAGAAGAGAAGGATTTTCTACTATACCAAATGTGAAATGGGATGATGTTGGAGGTCTTCATTTGCTTAGGGAGGAGTTTGACCGTTATATAGTTAGGCGTATAAAGTTTCCGGAAGATTATGAGGTATTGTAATTAATTTCTTTATTTATTGAGCTGAGCTAGATGGCTTTGCAACAAAACTAGACTCATTTTTTACTTTCTTCTTTTGCTTGAACTTCTGAGCAGGCAACTCAATATCTAGATTATTGTCTATCTTCGTGTAACTTTAAGTCAACTCAGTCTCATATGTTTGCTCTTCTATAAAAACACACTTGGACTTCTTTAGCCTCTGTTCTGGGAAAAATAAGACAATCACACAGAAAACTGTGAAATCCGTAGCATAAGATTTTCTGAATCGTCCTTTTATTGAGTAATTCTCAGGTGTTTGCTGCCCTGAAAAAGTTTCTCAATTTGTAGGACTTTGGGGTGGACTTGGAGACAGGATTTTTGCTTTATGGTCCTCCAGGCTGCGGAAAGACATTGATTGCCAAGGCTGTTGCTAATGAAGCTGGGGCAAATTTCATACATATTAAGGTTCTCTCCGTGGTTTTATCTCACCATAATTTTGCTGGGATCAACAGAAATTTGCTGATTCTCACGGTAAACTTTTGTTCTGCATCAAGGGTCCTGAGCTTCTTAATAAATATGTTGGTGAAAGTGAGTTGGCAGTGCGGACAATATTCAGTCGTGCAAGGACATGTTCTCCATGTATACTTTTCTTTGATGAGGTACTTCTTGCTTGTTCCTTATTTTTGCAACTCTACATAAGATTTGTATGATTTGTAACGGGTGATTAATCTATTGACAAGATATGATATATTTATAATTGGGAGTGGAATTCTTTTAGGACAATAACTAGCAAAAGCTAGGAGAAAAAAATCTCCATAATGTTGCTATTAATTCATGAACATTTGATAAACAAGGAAATGGGGATCTAAAAACCTTAATCTGACCAAGGAATGAAAGGCTGGTTCCCGTAGTTGATGTAAATTTGTAAAACACCCTGAAATCATTAACTGAGAATGATGCTCGATATCTATAATACATACACACACACACACTCACACACACAAACCTTCCTTGCTTGCTTTGTCGAGCATAAATACTTTATGGCTTGAGCAATCACATGCTTTTTTTCTTTTTGAAAGCTACAAATTTTTCTTCACTGATTTATCTGCCCTCTCTCAGTAAAGTTTGGTCATTGGATGTTAATGTTCTCCTCATGTCCTTCTATATCAGGTGGATGCACTAACGACGAAGCGTGGTAAAGAAGGGGGCTGGGTTGTTGAGCGGCTCTTGAACCAGGTTAGTAAAAGACCCGTCTCCAGTATTTTCTTCCCTTTGTAGTAAATTGTCCGGACATTATTATGGACTGAAAATGGAAAATATCTGCCATTGCAGCTATTGATAGAACTGGATGGTGCAGAACAGAGACGGGGTGTTTATGTAATTGGTGCTACAAATAGGTAGGGATAGCTGTTTCCAGGTCTTTTGATGGGAAATTAGAAAATATCCTGCTGGAATGTTTATGTTTGGTCCCTTATTTTGGCCTCTCTTATCTTGCTGGTATATTTGTAGGCCTGAAGTTATGGATCGTGCTGTGCTCCGACCAGGAAGATTTGGGAAGCTTCTGTATGTTCCTCTCCCTAGTCCAGATGAACGAGGGATGATCTTGAAAGCTCTTGCTCGGAAGAAGCCAATAGATGCTAATATGGACTTGATGGCCCTTGGGAGAGACAGCGCTTGTGAAAATCTCAGTGGCGCTGATCTCTCTGCTCTGGTGTGTCTTTTACTGCCTTTGGCACTGACTTTCCTTTTGATTATTGTTTCAGAAATAAAATAAGTCAACTTGATGTCACTTCCTTTCCAATCTGCCCATTCAGGAAATTATGCATAAAAATAGAACAATAGACATCCTTTGTAGCTACAGAACAAGTGCATATTTTCACCTCTAGGAATTTTCGTACTCGCTTACAGTAAGACTAAGATTTTCTGATAAGAGTATTTCTTAATGGTAGATGAACGAAGCCGCCATGGCTGCTCTTGAAGAGAAACTAACATCATTGTACAGAAGTTTGGATGGCGTACCGTGGACCATCAAAGATGTACATTTCAGACGAGCTTTGGAGAAAATCTCTCCTTCTGTTTCAGACAAGGTGCTTTTGGATTACTATTGCATTCTTTATGCCCGAGTAATCCTGCATTCTTTTTCTCTCCTTAACAATGTATACTTTTGGCTGCAGCAAATACAATATTACAAGCTTTTATCAGAAAGCTTCAAAGCTGCATGAGAGTAGAGTTGATGCTTCAAATGATTTCTCTAAAGGATTGTTTCAATAGCGAATCTGTGATGGATGTGTGGTGGTTGGCTCAATAGGTATAGTTACTCTTCAATGTGTCTATGTGGCACGTTGACTCACCAAATTGTCGAGTTATCTGATGGGGAAGGAAGTCTTGTGCATTTTCAGCCGGAAGGTTTTGTTCCTGGCAGATGTATAAATTTTGTTTTTGGTTGCGATTTGATTTTACTCATTATCTGAGAAAGGAAGTACATCTGAGGCTGTAGTAGAGAGGAACATTAATGTTGTTCTATTTAATTAATTAATGTTAAAATATACGGTGTTAGTCGCATGCATTGACAGATAATTCTTAATGGAGTTTGAGAGGTTGAAGAAACATTTGGAGATGGTATATGGTGGGGGAATTCAGCACTTAGAATTGTGTAGTTTCTCTAGTGAAAATAGATGTTCAAGATTGAGGCTGGGCTTTCATTTTGACAGGGAGTTGTCTCTGTTTCCCCATTGTTACTTATTCACTCCTCTGTGTTATGTATGTGATGCAAATTCTGTCCATTAAACTCATCATTAAACCACAAAATTGAGTTTGGATTACAACGGCAGTGGGCTAACTCATTACATTTAGTGATCTTATGTTTGAAGCTTCTATCAAATGTGGTCCTCACCATGAAAAAAAAAAAAATATCATCAGCAGATTTGAACCCTCATCTCCTCTATCGAAAAAAAATATGATTTCACTACTTCAGATATATTTTCGTATTTCTTTTTCGCCAGAATTATTATTTGATCTAAATAAAAAATCATTCATAAAAAAATTATTTATATATTTCAAACCAAATAATAAGTCAAACTTAAAAAATAAGAAAAAGAGGTTAAAGTACTCTCAAAGACAAGTAATTATATTTTAAGACTAAGATATTATATACATAAAACTTAAATTTATCTAATTTTTTATTTTAATAAACTAAGTTTTACTTATTATAATTTGTGGTTAAATTTTATAGCTCATGAGGATCTACTTTTTGTCAATTTATTTTGATAATTCATTAATTTAGTGAATTTTTATGATGAAATCTTTAAATGCGAAGTATTAAAATGATAAGTCTTGAAATAGGGATTAAATTCAGATAAATGAATAGTTGAGGGATCAAAAATGAAATTTAATTCATGTCCAACTAGAGTATTTGTTGCCTATATATATATATGTATATTTATGTATACATAGTTGCAGAGCGTAGAAATTGAAGGTTGAGGAGTGGGATTGAAAAAAGAATGAGTGGTGGGCTTCATCGATCTTCCAGTGCTCCTTCCAAGAATGCCCTACCTCCTCAGGAGCTCCTCGACGATCTCTGCAGGTGTATTTACATTCTATGTATATACCTACTTTTATGCGGTGCGTCAATTTTGTGTAGTTATTTCAGTTTGTGAGTTTTTGGAATTCGTTGAAATTCTGGCGCTACAGTTTTTGATTTTGTTTGTTCTCTTTTTCGCCTTTGATGAAAATTTGTTGTGGTTGTGCAATCGAATAAAGTTGCCAAGAAATGAGAGTAGATGAACGTAAATGTAGTGTAAATACTATTTTGATGTGGGTCTGGTTTACTGGGATTCATGGGTAAGGAATGAGGGAAGGGTCCTGGGAGAAGAATGTTAGGGGAAATTGAATTCTTGAGTTGTGTGCGATTGGAATTTGAATGGTTTTGTGGACATGTTGGTTAAAATATTATGTTTGATTTTGATGGTTTTTGTTCTTTTTATTGCACAGTGTTGTTTTGCTTGAGTGGAAAGGTGAAGTTGTTGAGAAATTGTTAGAGCATTATTGTGTAGGTGGTAGTTTGATTTTGATAGTTTTTTGTTCTTGATGTAATGACCCTTGTTGTTCTTTATTTTGCCTTTTTATTTTCCTTTGAGAAGTTTATTCTGCTGCAATATAATGATATTTTGAAAAGATGCTGTAGTGTCTGATTAAGAATTTTTGGACTTGAGTGAGATGAAGTGGAACTTAAAGAGTCGGCGGTACTTAGAAAGATGATATTGTTGTTGGTAAACGATCTGCTTGCCGTATAACAAGTCTTAGTTCGTGTTAGATTTGCCTTAGAGACAAACAATACCAATATTGTATTTGCACTCTAGTTAATTCTTCTAAAAGATTTTCCAATTATTTTGCAGCCGTTTTGTCCTGAATGTACCTAAAGAAGACCAGCAGTCTTTTGAGAGGATTTTGTTTCTTGTGGAGTATGCACATTGGTTTTATGAAGATAACTCCGTCGAAAAGAACCCTTCCTTGAAGTCATTAACTTTGAAGGAATTTACTTCTTTATGTATCCTTTGGATCTACAGCACGGGTCTCATTTACATATTCTTGCGTTCTCATTTCTTTATTCAAGCATAAAAGAAGGTTTAAATCTTCGTATTGTTGTGAGTTTTACATACTTTTAGTCCCTGAATTTCATTTAACCTCTTTAATCATGGAAGTTGATCCCATTCTTGCTCATGTACACAACAGCTGTCAATTTTGTTGTTTATTCTTTCTTCTGTTTATAAGATAATCTATGTAATAAGACTTATTTCAGAAGGCTAATTTAGATGCTAAATTAGAGTTTACTTTTCCTGAACTGAACTATCAGTTTCTTTGGCACTGGAATTATATCTGGTGGTTGAGGTTCTCCTTGACTTGTTATAGTGTTTAACAACTGTGATGTTCTAAAACCATATGTTGCCCATATAGATGACATATTCAAGGACTTCACTTCATATAAAGTTCGAGTTCCAGTGACGGGGGCCATTATACTGGATGAAACTTATGAACGGGTGAGGACTTTTTGACATAATTATTGATAAAATTTGGTCCTTAAGGCAGCACTAGAGTAGGTATGGCATTATCAAGTATTTCTCTTGCTCAAATATTTCCCCTTCCTGCATTAGAAGTGATTCTAGCATGTTGAATGTGCATGTTCAGACAAATTGAAAGTTTTAAGAAACATGTGTAATACCTCTTTAGGTTTGTTATTCTTGATTAAATTTCCCAGAACTAGAGGAGCCTAAATTCTGAATACCTTGTGGTATCAGAAATCTGGTTTTTTGACATCATTCATGGCTCATGGATATATTTCACTCTATTCCATGCAGTTTATCAGATATGGAATTTTGATTGGTTTTCTTTTGTGTATTTAATTTTCTTGATACTGCTCAGCAAGGCTCAATCACAGAATGAATGATGTTGATGTCATCTGCACCAAAATAATGCAGCTGCAGCTATTAGTGCCATACCAGCTTTGGAATTTTCATGATAGTACTATGTAACCTAGTACTATGATGTGAAAACTTTTAAGGAAAAAGCGCAATCTTTGCCTAAAGAGGAGAATTTGAGTTTCTCTAGTTGTGTGATCGTATTTTAATAAAAGAATAACCAATTTGATAAGCCTCTTAATTTGTACTATTACGGATGGCACTTGAACAAATTTACTGCTCATTTATATATCAGAAACTTTTCATAGCCTATTGGTTCACCTCATTTAAGCTTTTGGATTATTTTCTCATCTGCAGTGCTTGCTAGTGAAGGGATGGAAAGGGTCTAGTTGGAGCTTTCCCCGTGGAAAAAAGAGCAAAGATGAGGAAGACCATAAGTGTGCTATTAGAGAAGTATGCACGTCTTCTTATGCATGTTCAACTATTGTGAAAATCGGTTGGAGCAATATTTGGAACACTCTGGTCATGAAATTTGGCTTATTGATTAACCTCAGGGTCGTTTTCACTAGAAGACTGTGAGACTTGGAACTAGAATGGTTACTGCATATGTGAAATTGTTATGGTGTTGGGAGAACAGCGCTTGCTCCTTGCTGCTTATGTTTACTGCTCAATTGTCTATAATTTTGCATAAGCACATAAATACATTGTCATCTTTAACTATATTTGTTTTTCCTTACATTCTGTTCTCCAAGATCATGCATTAGGCTTCAGAGATACCTTGTTTGCCTTTGCAGGAGTGAAGAAACAAGTACTGAGAGTCAACCAACCAATATAACATGTCATTTTGAACTTCAAACTGCTACAAAGGATTATCTTAGTCATTTTGATGCTGTGATATGTAAATTTTTACTTAATACAAGCTCCAGATTCTAATGTCTTTATGACTTTCCAGTCCTTCATCCTCTTTTACATGCATGCACTATGCTCAAACTTCTGAACTGTTACTAAATTCATACTTTGACTGGTACAGGTCCTTGAGGAAACAGGTTTTGATGTTTCAAAACTTCTTAACAAAGACGAGTACATTGAAATGATCTTTGGACAGCAGAGAGTGAGACTGTACATAGTTGCTGGGGTGAAAGATGACACAGCCTTTGCTCCACTCACTAAGAAAGAGATAAGTGTATGTCATATCCTGATGAAGAAGTTTGCAAAAATTGCATTTAGTCCTTGCAAACATGAACCAACTTTTTGTTATCTGTTTTACTGCCCTCTTCTCATGTGACTTCTGCTAGGGTAAGAGTCCAGAAAAAAAACTTGAAAGATCAGTTTTTTGTTATCGACATACTTTTTATGCCAATATAATTCGTGTATTCTTATGCTCATGGTTGCACATACAAGAGCTGAATCTGGGACAGCTGTATTATGCATGGGGATCTTTTGTTGTTTGCAGGAGATTGCATGGCAGCGAATTGACGAACTCCGACCGACAAATGATGATGTCATATCTCGTGGGATTACCGGCCTTAAACTCTATATGGTTGCTCCATTTTTGGCGTAAGTATATTGGCATAAATCTCGCAAAATCTATCAAATCTTTCCAGATTTATAAAAACTAGGACCCTTCTGCAGGTCTTTGAGGTCATGGATTTCGGTGCATCCACCTCCTGTAGCACCTAGATCTGATAATCCTCGGAAAGGTCTGCTCTCTCCTGCTATGCTCTATCCCTCCTTGTACATTGGTCATTACTTGTCTTTTGCTTGCTCTATCCTCTATTTCTGCTGCATTTCATTTTGCTACTCACTTCAACGGTTCTGTGCCTTAAACCAAGCATAGCACGCAGTAGTTACCAGTTCCATAAGATTCATGTTTCATTAGTTGCTCTCAACTTGAATTAGAAAATCTTGGATAGGGGTCGAGTAGAGGTCAATTTCCTGGTTCCTCAAAATGAATCTTGAGAAGTCATTAAACATTTAAACTTTATTATGGACGAAAAACAGTGTACTAGCCTTGAATGCTTGAAATAAATTCACTCCTGCGTTTTTGGTAGATATAGGATTAGAAATTGGTTACTGTCTATGGGATAATACTTTTGTTAAATGAAACTTAGATGATATGATCGTTTTGAGATGGCTTTTATTCTGGCCAGTCCAGACCCATGTCTGCAGCTCCAGGCAATGTGTTTAAGATGCTAAGGGTGCTGAATTATGGATGCATAATCATTATCTTTTATATACAATTCTTCTGCTTAGAACATGCAGAGATGTTTGGCTGCAATTTCCAATGGAACAGAAGTTTAATCTATTTTTCTAGGTTGTCCAATATTAAGTCTTGCCATCATCCATATTCATAATTGGACCCATGTTATGCATTTGCCGTTATACTTTTTTCTTGGTCAAAATATGTGGAAGTTGACATCCTATCCGAACCCTCAATTGTGTTAGAATCTTATTCTTGATCTTCAGGTCCATAAGAATTCTACGTAAAATGTATTTATGTTTCCATGAGTATTCCAAGTTTGACTTGGAAACAATTAAAAGGTGTTTTTGTTATTGCTTTTCACCGTGGAAAGAGGAGAAATGCATCATGCCAGATGTAGTGGTTATGATGCATGGGAGGCGTCCATCAGAAACTTGAACTTGTAGTAAGTTTGTCAAGTTCAAGCCAGACCCAGGATGCCCTTCTTATGTGAGGAATATTTGACTAGATACCAGTTGAATGCCTCAGGACCTGTTTAATTAGTTTGCTTGACACCAAAAATTTCTCAATCTGTCCCTGCTTTGAGAGTTGGAAACGACGGATGGTTGTTAGTAGGTCAGTCTATGGGTACGGTAAGAACCAATTTTAAGACCAATACCCATACCCTATCCAATGGGCAGAGGACCCTACCCCACCCTAGACATATACAATTAAATCAGTGCGTATTGGGCAGGGTCTAATACCCTATAACCCATGGGTATGGGTAAAAGCATAATACTCTAAAATACCCAGGGGTATTGATAGAGTCTAATACCGAAAAATGTTCATTTATCTATTAATTTAAAATTATTGAATTTGTAAACTTTTATTAAATCAGCGTACTAGATTTACTTAATATGTAGTATTTTTAGATAGTATATAATTATTTTAATACATATTTCATATTGATATTTTGACCAAATTTGCCTGTTATTTTGTAATAATTAACTCAAAATTAACTTTCTGATAAAAGCAATCAAAACTTAACTTGGTAGTTTAGAAAATAAAAAAACTGCAGATGACACTTAAATAAGTTAAGTTTGACTAATATATGGAATATATAAAATTTGTTTGAATTCAAATTGTAAAAAATTATCAAATGAAAGATGAATGTAAATTCAAATAGATAAGAGATGTAAGCGAATGTTAGAAATATTATCATATTTAACTTCATTTATTTTAGCAATTCTTAGGTTTTTGTTCTTATCTTGAACTTGTGTTGATTTCAAGATCAATAATATTGGCCCATCGTTTGGATATGTTTAAGAACATTATTTAAATTTCGAAGTCATTATTATTGGCCCGTCATTTGGACAAAGTTAAGATTTAAATTTCAAGGATGATCAATTTGCACAGTTGAAAATTTAAATAATTAGTTCTATTTGATTGATCAGTGCGTAACGACTAATAAGTTAATTTAATAACATATTCTTGTAATATCATTACATTACGAAAAACACATAAAAATTGCATCAAACATTTTAAGAAATTTATTTTTAGACTTCAATGTATGTTTAAATTTTGAAAAAAATATTTTTTGAAACATATTGTAAAAGAAAAATATAAATGGATAAGACCCAAACTCTACCTGCCCATTGACAAGCGTAGTTGTTAGATGTTTTTAAGTATTAATCTTTTGACCAGATCTGACTCTCATGCTGTTGGATGTTATACAACGCCATCTTTTCCCCCACATCCAAGATCTGTCTCTAGTTTCCCGCTTTTACTCAATAAATAAGCTTCTTTTGAAAATATTATGCCATGACAATTTTCAGCATATATTCAGCAGCATGGAAAAAAGTAAGAAATTTGATGGAACGATATTGCATCTCGCCAGTGAAGAGGCATTTAACTGCATTTTAGTAGACCATCATGTTTGGTTCCCTGATATATAAGTTTCTATCAACATATGGTGGTATCTGTCTCATTTATGCAATTCCACAACATAAATTTCACCTCGTGTTTCTGCTTTTTTGTGCCCCTATTATTGCACCCGTACATGGATGCCTCCTTGGTACTATACTAAAAAGAGAACACTTTTTCTTTTCTCAATTCTCTTTTTGGCTAACAACTTTGTGTGAAACATGAAGGAATTACTGTGTGGAAGGCAAAAAACAGTTCTATTGGAAACAGCTCCATAGCAGCCGAGAACCAGCCAAGTAAAGCAGTGGCTGACATGTATCATCCTCCTGACACATTCCCAGTAAGGAGCTTTCTTAACTTCCGGTTTGATACTGGTCCAATATTGCAAGCAGTGGATGCTGCATTTTCTACTTGATAGTGATCTTATGCTCTATCTAAAGTATTTCCGTGCACATAAGTTTGGCCTCTGAATATTCTTACCCCCTTAGTGATAGCAGTTATAGTGCCTGTTGGTAACCATAGACTAGTTGCTGTTTGTTTTGTTATGTACATTCGGACTGTAGACATCGTGCTGAATACGTCAGTCTTCTTATGGGCTTCTTTAGTTTCTAGAATCAGTTGCGATAGTTTCAATCTGTATAATCTTGTTATAGCATATGGGTCATATTTGGACAGGATCCCCTCTGTTTTCCTTCAGTTTGTTTATATTTTAAATGCTCCAACTTTTTCTGGGGACTCTTTGTCTTGCTTCAAGTTGCCCATTAAATCTTTGGGACCGTCTGAAGATTTGTTTGTTACTCGGAGAATCAAATGTTCTTATCAAAATCTGCTCGACCGCGATCTCACCATTGAATGCAGCATAGAAGTATAGGATCATCATGTGGTATATTGGATGAAGATTGGTAGGACCAATTAACGAAGTCACGTCACCAATTTTGGACCATATCTTACGTGTAGTACTAAGAAAATGATCCCATTCCCATCTAGAGGAGTTATTGCTGCATAAAATAAAACCATCAACGACTTGACGAGGATGCCAGCACAGTATTGGCCTTATCACTATGTCATGTGCTACATAATATCGGACCTGAAGGACAAGTAGAAATGCTAAACCGCAATCTTGGCCTTCAAGTATAGTACTTGAAAAATAACAATTTTATACCAAGAACCCTATATTGCATGAATCAAAAGAATACATGAGAAAATGTAAATATAATATATAAGCCGTTTGTCAGCCCCTTGAGACGTTGGTATGTCTAGTGCGACAGGCTTCGGTGCTAGACTCTACAGTGGGCGTTGGCATGGTGTGACAACAATTATGTTGGTAAGGTGTTGGTGAGATGACAAGCAACACTTGCAGATTGATTCAAAAATGTTGGCCGATTGAAAGGTTAGGTGATGTTATATGACTTGGTCGCACGGGTAGGTTGCCCTACAGGCTGCTGGCACAAGATGGGGCATCATTGGTCTCGCGGCATCGCATGGGTGTAGTTGGTTGAGTGTCTCGGCAATGCTTAGTTGAGGCAAATGACAACTGAGGGAGGTATGTCGAAGCATATTTAGCTGGTTGGTATGGTCTCCGACCTAAGAAATTGCCTATCACATGGCAGTTAGGTCTAAGCTTGCTACAAAGCAGTTTTAGGGTTTCCTAATAATTGGAGATATTATTGTTTCTTTAAATTTCTGGCCCTGACTTGCACATTTTCTAGACCGATTATGTGCAAGCTTGGTACCTTATATTTGAAATTGAGGAACAAAAGCGTTTGGCCTGTAGATTGTGTTGTCCTACTCGTGTTTGCATGTTTTTTGGGGGAAGGCTTACTGGCTCCC
Organism: Sesamum indicum; assembly: GCF_000512975.1. NCBI lineage: Eukaryota > Viridiplantae > Streptophyta > Magnoliopsida > Lamiales > Pedaliaceae > Sesamum > Sesamum indicum. The sequence goes on from NC_026151.1 coordinate 8,278,207, forward strand.
CGGCTACCCCTATTGCACTACCCAACATTAGGAGGTTCAATAGTCCATGACTATGCTCGCTATACTAGACTCAATACTCAATTCAAATTGGGGTATAAACAACACAACTACTGAATCATGCGATCTTACACAGTCGTCTTACCTGAAGTATAATTGTCACTTATGGCATAATTGGTAAGAATGTAGTTCCCTCCACTCCAAATTTAGAATGCGTGTTGTGCTACTATTAAAAGGGGAAAAGGAAAAAATGGAAAGCTTTAATGGGTTACTGTATAGAGAGACTTGTAATACTACAATGACATACCACATCTGCAATTTTTAGCATATAAGCTTGCTTGTATCATACTTTGCAGTTCAAATAGCCGTAGTTTTCTAAAAGCAATACGAAAGGATTCTAATGAGCTACACTTCAGAACTCTTACAACAGCTGAAGTCTGCCAAAAAGTAACAGTAATAAATTAACCAAAAATAAAGACCAAATCAGAAAAACTCAACTTACATAATTCATTTTCATATCTTTAGCTCTTTAAGGTCTTCAATCCCTGTCGACTCCTGCAGCCTGTCCGGCACTGCAATCCCAGTCTCTTCTGCAGATCCTTTTGAACCGAGCAGTGAACTACTAACCTTAGAAAATGGCGACCCGACTTGAACTGTAGAGACTTCAGATGATGGTTGCTCAAGTTGATCTGGTGCAACTTCAGAAGTTGGTGCTATGCAACATGGCAATGACTTACGATCAAGAGGTTCGTTGGCTGGAATCACAGGAAGCTTGGGAAATGGCTTCTCCTCTAGTCTGCCTGGTGCAGCTCTAGAAACCATTAGCTCTTCTGCTCGATCTCTTCGAGGTCTCGATAATTGTGGATCTTCTACTTTGGCAGCTGGGTGTACTATGGGTGGCTCGTCCATTCGAACAGGAGCAGCACATAAAGGAACAGCTTGTCTCACACACACAGGTGGAGCCATACCCAGAGCTGGAGGCCTTATTACTACTGAAGGCTGTGCTGAAGGAAGTGGAGGTGCAGAGAAAACAGGAATAGCGTTCCTTATTGTCACTGGTGGTGCAATTCGATAGTGTGGGTTACAGTGTTGGACCGGTATGTAGGGCGCTGCTCCTGCTGCAGGGAACTTCTGTGGTCGGCCTTTAAGGTTGTCCACCAATGATTGCCTCTCATTTCCAGTAGTAATTGTTGGTTGGCTTTGGTGTGTTTGAACAATCTTTTGGAAAGAGCTGTTATTTACAGATGTAACAGGCCTATTACGAAGAACTGTTTTCGGGCATATCAAAGGAAGAATTTTTGATGTTGTGGTCGGAGACTGCTGTGTATTTGATGGCCTCGGATTTAGTTTAGGAAATTTTATTGGAAAAGGTAGTCTTGCCAATCTTGCCTTTATTATATACTTCTGCAGAGCACGAGCTACAGTCACATGCTCTTGCTCATCCTTGCTGGGCTTTTCTAATGTTGGATTCTCAGATTGTTGCACTACTGCAAAGACAAGAAAATAGCAGATAAATCAGAACTAGATGCTATGTAAACCTCTTACAGATTCTCAGAGTGAGTGAAACCACACAAATAACTCCAGAAGACACAGAGCCTCCATTTACTCTTTTGTTTATACAGTATGTTAATTACATTTTACCTCCCTGTAGAACAACTATGTTAAAAGAAAAATTGTTAGCCATTTAACATGCATGAGTGAATAACATCAACACGATTTACCATGTCTAGATTTTGTAGATTTGAGCTACTTACATGATTTCAAAGATAACCAAGCTGCCATGGCTGCATTCTTTTCTGCTTGCTTCTTGTTCTTTGCTGGTTCACCAGTAAATATAACACCCGCTAACTCTACAGTACAGGTAAAAATGGGAAGGTGACCGAGACCTGTTCTGAAAGTTGTATAAGCAGGCAAAGATGCTCCCACTCTTTGCGAGACCTCCTGCAAAAGATTTTTATAGACACCCGTCTCATCCTGTATTCAGCATAATAAAACATTAGAACTCAAGGAAAAATGAGAAAGTCTATTCGCATCAGTATAAAAGCTAAAGAAAGCACAAAACGCAAACAAACATGACCTACGTGATTTGCAAAGTTCAGGCATTGATTTTAGGACTCCCTGAGATGAAAGTATGTTTTAGAGAAGTATCAGAGACATTCACATCGGGCACTTCCCGTACTTCTTCCAACTATCTCATCCATCAATTCCTAAATATACCTTTTGTATGTATCTTACTCTCCATTTTTTTTGCCAAACTAACTTCAATTATATAAATAGAAGGAAAACATTTTTTTCCATAATAAAAGACAACTTAATGATCAATGGCTGCCATAGCTGATCAGTAATCCATATCCACATTAAGATAAAAATTGCTGGTCAGGTCAGGGCTGGAGTGCTGAACATAGCGTTTCCTGCCACTCACCATGATTTCTACATGGATGCAAGTAATTTTGCCCACCAAGCTTATTCAACAAGGCCTTATTTTGCAACAATCGCTCTTGCAATTTGTGTCTTAATATTTACAAAAGCTAGCAAGACAAATACTCTTAAACTTCACACGTGTTCCCTTCCGGCTCTCCAAGCTGGTTCCAAGTGGCAATACCAAGCTTACTAGAGATTAAAAAGGACTGAATACTAAGTTCAACCTTGGTTACGAATTACATGGAGTAACTGGTCATTTGACCTGGGCTTTTCACTATTCAATGCAAATTGACGAGATATAGCACCCACCTAGCAGACTTCAAGTTCCAAATGCTTTAACAGTAACATCACAGAAGCAAGCAGATCAGCATGTTCTCCCATAAGCCACACATCATACCAGGCAAAAAGGATTTGAATAGAATTTAAACTTTTAAACTTTATAACAGTATGAATAACATGACCAAGAAATAACTGAAATTTACTGATACTTCATGCTATTTATTTATTCATTTTTTAAGCAACCTTATGACGTCCTTCACCTGAGCTCAACTCATTTAATAATCTACTTAGTTCCACTCAAACCCAAATATCCAGAACCAGTTCAGGTGATGTAAAAAGCAAAAAGTAGAAATAATTGAAATAGCTCAATTCATCTCACAGGTCAAGCTTCATCCTACCTGTACTTGTAACTGATGCATTACATCATGTGGGATGCAAGGCAAGGTAAAGAATCGGCATCAAGTTTCTCATATAAATCAGCTAAAGTGAAATAGAAAACACGACAAGCTTGTGCTGGCTTCCAACTGATGAAAGATGCATCAACAAAATTTTATTCAGACTATTTAAAAACTGTCAGTAGGTCCAATTTAATGTGAAAGGAAAGATCCAAAATCAATTTTAGGCTGGCAACTATTATGTTAGTCCAAAGGACATGAAACATTCTAAGAAAAGCTAATAAAATCGTCCAGCTATGAATTCCCGTGCACAAACAGTTTAATTCTCGATGCAAACTGAATCATGTATGGAAGATTGGTTTATTGCAAACCTCTGCATCAAAGTGCACATGACCTTCAAAAAATGCATTTGGAATCATTGTAGACCAAGCAGGGCTATACATATTTCCAGTATTTTCATTATACTAATGGCACAAATGCAAACCATATCAACTAAAGACGAAACGAGTTCCCATAATTTAATCAACAACATTTTCTACTTCTGACTCACATTATGATCCCGTGACTCGTACTAATACAACTTAATCGTCGAATTCACTCAAAAGCAAAGTTCAAGACATGCAGCCTTCATCAATACAAGATTAATTGATACTCGGGGTTTATCTAAAACAAACAACAAACAGCATTCATACTTAATACCCTCACTTCCGTTAATCCCGAAGAGAACTTCACTTGTATAATCACTAAGCAAAAGAAACTCAAGGCAGAGCTCATCGAAAAACGCTATGCCACACAAAATCTCATGAGCCCAGTAGCAGAAACCAAAACCAGATAACACAAAAGTACAATCCAGAGAAGAGAAAAAACAAATGAAAGACATGCAATGAATGAGTAAATTCTACCAAGAAGAAGCAAGATAGATGCACAAAGTTACTTTTTACAAAAAAAACAGAATTACTTAATTTACCAAAATCCTGGCGGCGAGAGAGTTGGATGGGCCACGGCTAGCTAGGGCGTCAAGCGCCGCCTCAGCAGCCGAGTGCTCGGCCTGGCGGAGCGTAGAGCAGTAGTTAGGACTCTCAAACATCTCCCCATTGAAATTGACGGCGGCTTTGAATCGAGGCGCGTGATCGGGTCCTTCTCTGATGCAAGTATAAGACGGCAAATTGAAGCAGCTCCGCTGCGCCAGCTCCTGCAGCTGGTTCTTGTACATCTCAACCCCCCCACCAAATCAATCAAAAAATAAATAAATAAACAAATTAAAAAGTTCAGCACACAGTTTCTCCGACGATTGATAAAATACTCCTTTCCATACGAAAATATATCCCAACCGACTCGAATTGAGATCGAATAGACTACATATCCTTTTATTTCGTTAGGGTTTGCTCACATTTTCTCGAAAAAAGGTTTTTTTAGAGAGAGAAAAGGACGTCCGAAAGAGAGAGAGAGAGAGAGAGACTTTGGCACTTCGGCTGTGGAGTAATGGTACTATGGCCTGAAAACCAAAGCCAAGCGAGTGTGAGTGGCGGAATATTAGCATACACTCAGTCCCACGATTAGATATGGTGAGGACATAAATATAGCCGTTGGACTATATGCCTTATTTGGACGGTGGAAATTAATGAGAGAATAAATTAATACATGAATATAAATTCTTTTTATATTCAATTTAAAATTACTTATAAAACTTTTAATTTCATCACTACTTTCTGTTTAATAAAATTTCAAAATTGTTATAATTAATTAAAATTTATCAGAACTCATCTCACATGAAAAAAAAAATAGTACGAGCGTAAATAACTTATTGCAATTCTGTTAATTTTTTAATAATAATATGTAAATAAAATATAATAAGCTATTTTTGTCAGAGGAATTATTAGTTATATATTTATAAATTAATTAATTATAGTTAATAATTCTAAATTTAATATGAAAATAATATTACATAATTCAAATATTAATTAAATACAAAAAAAATAATTTTCTTATCATTTAATACTCATTTAACATAAATAAACTATTATGCCTTTTATTGGGGCCTGGGCCTTCTTTCCTTGTTGGTCTCTTTTCCACCACGCCTAGCCCAAATCCTTCTTAATCTTTAATGGGCTTCTCCATCAACATACTTCAATTCAGCCCACTATTCCCTCCGGCCCAATTCAAATGACCCAATCTACTATGTCTCTAACTCTCTGCCCAAATTATTGTTATTTATAAAAATTTAGGCTACATTTGGAGTCATAAATTTAGATCTGATGACCAGGGTTCGGCTTCTTTTGTATGAAATTCTTCGTATTTATGGCTTTCTAGATTTAATAAAAGAATAAAGAATTTTAAACGACTCAATATTAAAATAATTTGAAATTCATCAACGTACAGTAAAATATAGTTCAAAATTAAAGTTGCATAATTTGAAATACGCTGACTGTAAAATTATCCAAACCAATCGAACGGATTTCCTATTAAGGACTTGAAATCCATCTATATAAATAAAAAGAATTGAAAGTTTTGTATTTGAATCACACTGTGCATTGAAGCCTAATTTTGAACATCCACCCCATCAGTTTGACTTTCTGGCTTTCATAGTTCATTGAATCCCCTAACATGCCATGCATATTCTCTAATCAATCTAATAACCTATGGAACAATGGAGGTCATCATGAGAACGGAAAAGACTATAACCACCACCAACGCCGGCAAAGGGCCGCCACGGCCTTGGTGGTTGATCGGTGATTTCAGCCGCAACTTAGTGCCCTTATCAGCCCCCACAACCCCCATCCTCTGTTGTTTCTTTGCTCATTTATTACCTCATCGTCCCGATTTTGAAACTTAAACATCGGTGGCGGTGATGGACACTGTCGGCGGGTGATCTGTCGGCTCTTGATATCTCTTAGCTCCACCTCTGTCGGAAATCTTGAAATCCCGAATAAGAACAAGTGCCATTTAGCTAACTTCCCTGACGAGGATGAGGTCAAAATGGACATTTTGTGCATGGGACCATGCCCTTTTCCAAGCTTAGTGGTGTTGTACGTTTTCTTTGGCAACTCATACAATCCCACGCAGTTTTTCTTCTGCATGAGGGTTGTACTTTTCGTTCTATTCTTTGAACCTCTGCCGGAATTGAACTTCCACCTAAACTGGCTCCAACGACACTTTTTCTTGTCGTTTCTCTGCCTCTTATTCTGGACAACTGTGGTTGATGAGTCTTTTTTAGTGCTGAATGGTTGCTCGTAAGGAATGAGCTTTCCACAGAACATGATGTTCTCTTGTGGGAAAACGGTAGTCGTGGCGGTAGAGGGATCGAGTTCTTGACTAAAGAACTCGAAACAATCCTGCTGGGAGGAGGAGGCAGAGCCATGTGATTGGGCTAAAGACAAATAATCTTGGTCCCAATCAGCACTTTGATCACTATACAAAGGGAGATCACTTAGAGAAAGCGTTTCATATGCTTCATCTAATGTGTCGACATGTATGTGTTTGGAGTCAAATAGGGTTTCCCCTGAAAGGGATTCTTGGACAAGCATTAAGGTTGTTTGTAAAGGCTAATAATTAGAGGAGTGTGTGTGTGTGTGTGTGTGTGTGTTTGGGGATGAACATAGGAAGATTGGAGTATGCGTTGAGGGGTTATATACATAAGGGCCTTTTCTTTTTAGTCAAAGGATGTAATTTGGTGGATATTCCACTAATATAAAAGAAGTAAAAGGTATTGGTTGAAGGCTTGATGGCTTTTGCTTTCTTCTAGATGAATAGAAAGGACAACAAGTGTAGCTAGTTGGGGGTATTGTAAGAGTAGATTCCCTTGGGTTTCTAGAAGGGATGAAGCCAACAATTGTAGCTACCATATTTCGAGGCATAATCCGAGGCTTGGGAGATCTGATTTGTCACACTATCAATCTATATATTCTTTATTTATGGTGAATAATAGTTTGGTAGACATGATTGAGAAATAAATTTATGGCAAAACCATTTTCTTGATAAAAGACATGCTAGATTTTGGGATTTTTTTTTTTAAGAATATAAATTTCGAGCTACTTAATTTTTTGAAATTTATTCAATGTCGAAATTATAAATTATTTGATGCAATAATTTTATATCTCTAATATTGTTTTATCTTTATAAAATAATTTTCTAAAAAATATAACGAATGAAAACAACTAGGGATATTAATGTGGATTTTGCATGTTAAATTATGTTAAGATAATTTTTTTTCTTTCTTTGGGTTCTTTCTGCTCTCTTTCAATCTTGATTTATTATATTATATAATTTTATATTTAAAATATAAGTGTGACAATTATATTATATTGTTATTATTATTATTATTATTGCCCTCTCATAATTTTAGATCAATGGTTTAAAATGAAAAGTGGGATTAATGTTAGTTGTAGAAGAGTGGTTTCCATGTCTAGTTAGTGGTGTGGGTGTTTTTTTAAGCATTAGTAATTAGTAATTAAGTAAGGTTATGAAGATTATGCAGAATGATGTATGTGTGTTTCTAGAATTGGAGATGGGGATGCCGCCTTTAATTTGAAACGTGGAGAGCCGGCAGTTTTATTTGTTTATTAATGGGCAGCCGGCAAGTAACTTAAAGGGTTCATCTACAATTTCAAACAAGAAAATTAAAATATAAAATGTGTATAGCCTTGGTAACACTGCACCTCAAATCTTTAAACCCTAAAACAATTCAATTGCCACAAGAACAATTATTACTTACTGCTATGCCAATAAATGTCTATAGCCTTGCCCCATCTTTATTTTGGGTGATTAGTCATGATATCATGACTCATTACTCTTTATTTTTTATCAGTCCGTTATTAATGTCTCAAATCCAATATATGATGTAATTTTCTTATGATATTAATTACAATTTAATACATCCCATGTTAATCACATCACCCTAAGTAAAGGTGACTTTAGTGTATAATATGTACTTTTCACCATATCATTTGAAAAAGACAGTAAAATCCTATAATATATTGCACAAGCTAAAATTATATTTTTAATCCATCAAATGGAAATTCAATATTTTTAGTCATTTTTTATTTACGAAATTTTTGAAATAGTCTCAAAATTAAAAAAATTCGGCACATTTAATTTCGTAAATCCCATAACGTAGAGGACTGAATGTATCAAATATTCTCAATTTTGGATCTTTTAAAAATGCCATAAAGTATAGGACTAAAAGTGTTAGAACCCATAAGTATAATTTTGTCAATTGCACAAACTCTATGCAGAAGTGGCCGGTGGATATTCTTCTTCGAATATTAAAATCTCCATTTAAAAGTGGTTGTTTAATTACATATTTCAATCTAGCATGTCTTCTTGTTCCCAAACAAATTTGAAACATGCATGTTTTGCACTACACCCTGGGCAGAGACCTAGTTTGAAACATGCATGTCTCCCATTTACCTGATATGGGCAGAGAGGAATAAGAGGATTTCTCAAGGCCAACGTCTGAATTTGGAGAGTGTCAATGAGCAATGCAAACAGAGGTAAGCTATATGTCCACCACATCCCAAAACCAACCAACAATAATCTTTTTCTTGTTTAACATGAAACAACAATTTCCTACATAAATTGGAGGAAACCAGCTCAAATGTTGCAAACAAGATACATTGTTTCCATAAATATCTACCTGTATGTCAAAGAGACGTAAGCCTAATGATACTTTGGAGTAGCTTATTTCTGCTGAAAATTTCACTCAGAGGAGTTTCACTAATCTGCCTCCATAGAGAAAGGAAATACAGAAGAAGCAAAACAGATTCATCCAGAAACACATCACAAGTTCTTGAAAGCAGAATCACGAGCTTGCTTTTGAGGGGTCAGTTTAGCCAACAATGCCTTGTTATGACAGTGCTCTGCATCAACAAAGTAGAAATTCCCATTAGCTTTAAACGACACGAAAGGCCTATTAGTCTCGGGGGGTCTGATATCTGCAAATTTGATGGTCCTAGGTAAATACGTTGCCAACCACGACATCATCTCAACCTCAAAACTGTCAGAACCAGGTTGCCACCGGAGTTTGTGGACATAGGGGCTCACAAACCAGTGAAGGGCTGCAGTAGTAGAAGCACTGAGAAATATGACCGAAGATGCTACTGCACCTTTGAGGATAACGTTCATGTCCGGAGATGTCATGAAAGTTATGACAGGACCTAATGAAACAGAGAGGCAGCAGGTGGAAAGTGAGAGAAGCTTCACTTTCTTGATTGTATTTGATATGGGACCGTAATAAACAATCCCAGTCTCCTTTTCGTCATTTCCCTCTTCTCCCCCTTTCCGAGGTCCAATACTAATTCTGTTTTCATCTTCTGCTGCTGCAGCTCGAGATAACAGTCGTCTCTGGGCCGGAGCAAACTGCAAGGTGGAGTTGGCAACATTTTTGGCACTAAGTGCATGAGGCCATGGATGAACCTTTGCCAGACGATTTTCTGATGCAATAAATATCTATGAATAACTATGTTCAAGGATCAATTGTACTTGTATGATTAAACCCAAAAGAAAGGTAAGGACCAGTAGTCGCATATGAAGATGCAGTCCAAGCAAGTCAGCTAAAGAACTCCAAAAATGAGATTAGAGTATGTATTTTAAAGTTAAAAGGGTCAGGTCCACGCTAAACCCCCAGATCTCAATTCTCAATGACTATCCACAGGACCACAGCCACAATTACTTTTCTAATAAATACAGATAATTGCTAGTACGATATGAGCTACAAAACAAGATAGGATTTGGATGCCAAATCCCATTCTAACCATGCATTTGTTGCTATTTTCTTCACGATTCTTTTATGAATCGTTTGCAGGTAGCTAGCATGCAGGTCCAGAAAAATCAAAATGAAAATCAACCTTAACCATGATTGACACCGTTTCTGGGGCCCCTGCGCCCCATACCAAGGAAAATGTGCACAAATGCACACACAGAATGAGCAAGAAACGTGAGCCAAGATATAAGTGCAAGGATGCAAACATGTTGGTTTAACGGGAAATGAAGTAAAAAAATTCAGCTGACCAGTCTACTAATATCCAAACATAATCTGAGGGAGTCATGTGGGCTAACATGACATAAATATCGGTTTTAGGCACTGGGATTACCAAAGAAACTCAGGCATTCCCATCTTAATCTTGGGACATAGGAAAGAGGCTGATCAAGTAAGGCAGTAGCACAAGTTTTGATTACTTTCTGATTATTGAGAAACCTAACTCTCTTATCAACACTATGAGAGGAAATCAACTCCCAATTACGACTTGATCAACGAAAACTAAACTCCCCAAACACTAGATCCCATGAAAGAGAGTAGCTATCAAACTCCTCATTATTCCATTTCCGGCAAATCGCACTAACCTTTCATTTAAAAGTAAAGAATCCAAGTGTTAAATTGATCATCACAAAGAAAACTAACAAAAAACGGAAAAAATCCCAACACCCTATCTTTCGAGCCAATTCCCATCCAAATCCACATCCCAACCGGAAAAAGAAAAAAAAAATCAAAATCTACCCCTTTCAACAATTTCAGTTTCGTTGCAAAGTCGAATCGTCATAACCCTAAAGATTAACAAGACAAGGAAAATAACAAAACTATAAATCAATGGAACAAAACAACATTTCAAGCAATGGAAACAACAGCACCAGGTGCATAAAACCTGAAGATTGAGAGATGAAGTTGAAAGGAAAACAAAAGAACCTGAACGGAAGGTTGTTGATTGAGATCGAAGCAATCGAAACAGAGCAGCTCTCGCCATTTTCGCGCTGTGAGGATTTCCGCTTCTGATTCCAGCACAAAACCAAAACCCCCCAAAAAGGAACACAAGGGTTTTACCATCTCCCAGTCAAATAGTTATACTCAAAGCAAATAAACAAAGCGGGCATTTGGTCTAGTGGTATGATTCTCGCTTAGGGTGCGAGAGGTCCCGAGTTCAATTCTCGGAATGCCCCTAATCTTTTCTTAAATTCCCTTTTCCCCCCTTCCTCTTTATCAACAATAAACAATGAATTAAGCCATATTTAAATGGCAATAAATAAAAACAAAACATTAATATTTATTACCAATATTTAGCAATTAACAAAATAACTCAATACTCAATTTAAAATTAATCAATAAAATCTCATCTCGACCAAAATTGTTAAACATAATATTAAACTCTTAATTCATTTTTTTTTGTTTCTCGATAAATCAATTCAAATATGGTTTGATCATTAAAAATAAATAAATATCAAGTTATTCAAGTTGAACTCATAACTAGTTCAATCTTAATATTCATACTACTTACCCCCCAAATACATTAGCGCGTTGGAAAATGTATAAGGATTGCTTAATTATAAAATATTTATTTGACCATTAATAAATCAATAATAAGTAACTCGAAAATAAATATAAGTTTTTCAGATATTTTTTTTTTTTTTTTTGTAATACCATCAAATTAGGTGAATTTTGTTTGACGAAAACAAATGTCAAAGCCCAAGGCTACTGAATTTTTTTTTTTAAATTATAGAAAATGTATGTGTAAATACACTAAACATTATATAAAAGCAGTTGTGATCATTGTAATAAAATATTATAAAATGGTAATACATCAATACCCGTATCGTTTGTTTATTTATTTATTTTTTTGAATAATTATAAGTACTCCTTTTGAGTGGGAATCAATCTAATGTGCTTAGGGATGTTCGTGTAGGTTTTCTTGGCAGTGTTGATAAAAATTATAATTCCAACCTCAAAACGGTGTACTTGAAGTCTTATGAAGAATGAGGAGTGTTCGTGTAGTTAGACCTAATTTCAATCGGTGTCAATATAATTATTAATCTATATAAGAAGTAGACAAGTTTTTCAAATTTAATTTTTTCCATATAAATGATAAAAAGCCTATCTTTGACAATGCTTGTAATTTTAAATTTTAGTGAATGTATTATTATTTGAAATAAAACACATAACTTTATTTAGTTTACACAAATTTTTATAAAAAATACCAAAATAATACACTCATAAAAATATATTAATATTATTTATAAAATTATTATTTTTTTTAAAAAAATTGTACATGTATGCCCCCAGAAGCATTATTTATTTATAAAAATTATTTTTATTTGTTTAACTGTTATGAGTAATTTCTGTAATTATATGAATAGAGCATAAATATTTATGGCGTACGTGAGGTGTTGAGAAACCAGGGACAGGAACCCGAGTTTCTTGGCACCAACCGTCCCATTTGAATTAGTATAAAGGTTGGTGCTCAACAGAAATCGTGTTGCACTTTTAGAAGTAAGTCGTTCAGTAGCTTCGTTCTTTAAATGCGATTTAGGTCACAATCAGATTGCCGCAAACTCTGACGCCTGCCTGCCTTCAGCGGTTGATTCCGGCCGACCGGAGCCGTCCAACGAGGAGGTGCGCCTCTCCCTCTCTCTCTCTCTCTCGCTATTTCTCTTTGTGTATGTGTTGATATGTGTCTATGTATGTGCATCGTCTTATACGCCGATATTTGTTGGATGTATTCCGAGCATATCCTCCTGTGTTAGTTCTGGAAACTGTTAGTAGAATTTGGAAGAATTAATGATCTATTAGGTGTAGAAGAATTTGAATTTTAGTTTTGCAAGTTCAAATTAAGGCCATTGTGGCGCCGCTTGGAGGGAACGGTTAACAGTTTTCAATTACTTAAGATTGACATAGGTTTCCTTAAGCAAGTCATAGCACTTCGTTGAATGTCAACTTTTGGCATTTTGCTGTAGAGAAAATTAGTGTTAAGGTTTGCTTAGTAGAAACTAATATGGCCGTATAAGGGGCTAAAGCTCCTCGGTGATTGTAATTGTTATGCATTTCATTTACTTCTTTATCCAATGTTAGATGGATTTGGTGAACGCCTCAAATGAAGCCATTACGAACTTGGGAGAAAGGACGATGGAAGGTAATGCTGCTCGAGACGATGATTATAAGAATAAAGTTGATGAGCTATTCGCAAAGGTTGATGAAGTAAGTATATGCTAATTTCCATTGCACTAAATGCCGTGCCTGTAAAATCCCAAATGCTCTGGTATTTCTTATTTTTTGTATAATTTATGCCAGCTGGATCTTTTGACGTGTTTAATCCATGTAAACTAAAATGGGGAAGACATTTACTTTCAAGAACTTTAGGGAAAGTAACTGGTGGATTTTATGCTGGCTTTTATTTCATTAATTAAAGCATAATTTTGATTGCTTTTACCTGCTCATTGGCATCCTGTGTACAACCTTGTATTTCTTCCACCAGCATTTCTGGGTCATTCTTTTCTTATATAATTTCTTTCCTGACTTGCAGCTCGAGCAAAGAGTGAATGAAGTTGAACAATTTTACTTAAACCTAAAGGAACCAAACACTTATAGGAATGCTTCAATCACAAAGGATAAAGAAAAGGAGAAACATATTCCCAGCATGAAGAAGCTACAGCAGGATGCTTCCCGCAGGGAGGCTGCTGCTGCTAAGAGAATGCAAGAGCTTATGCGCCAGTTTGGAAGTATATTTCGTCAGGCATGTCTCTTGAGTTAAGCATCTGAATACTTTGACATATTAGAAATTTACTTCAACCACCTTTTGGGGGAAAAATTGGCAAGATGATGGTAATTGAGAGCATTTGGTTCTTGTGGTACTACTAGACATTGGACACAGTCGACAAGTGTGCACAAAACTATATGATAAAAACAAATATTTTTGATAAAATCTAAAACACTCGACGAGTGTGCACAAAATTTTGCAATTGCCACAATAATTGGATTTGTTTCCAAAGTGGCCCATAGAATTCCTTCTGACTTCATCTATGTACTGAAGGTTCAAGTAACCAATGAGACAGGGCAAGTTTCTCCAGAAGTAGGGCTGTTATTACATTGGATAGAATTACGCCATTCCAAAAAGATGCCATACCAAATTGTGTATTTGGTCCTTCAAATATAGATAGTATAGGTACATGTATTGTTTATTCCTGTGGACTCAACCAGAGTGCAGCTTTTATGCTTTCCTAATGCACATGCTTATTTTGAGTTCATTACCGTGTGACCCATTCTCACTGGACCATACACCACTTAAGGTGTATATCTCATGCTCATAATTGTCTGCCAATCAATTTTTTGGGGTCTAACTTCCTCCATATGCTGCCTTGTAACAGTTGGTACAAGAGATTGATTGTGTTTTATCGTAGTATGACAAGCACATTACGAGGAAGACTAAAACATTTTGTCCATTCTATACAATTGGAGATTGGAGATTATTGCTGTACCATGCCTGTAGAGTCTGGGGGTGATTGTTTTGAGCTCACTCTTTGACCTCTTAGTATGGGGCTGACTGTTCATTTAACAAAGTAGAAACATTGACATTATTGATCAAAGGGCCAAAATGCTTTGCAAGCTAAATTCAAATATATTATGAATGTTGAGACTTGAGTCATTGAGGGAGAAGAATAGACATTAATTTTGAAGTTCAAGGGTTTCCTTTACGGAACTTCCAGTTATGAGCAATGTTGTCTTGGATGGATTTTGCGGACGCCTTAGGCTACTCATTTTATCTCTTTGGCTTTGTATGGTGCTATAGTGTCTCGTTCACTTAACTAGATTTTAGTTAAAGATCAAATTGAAATGTTAGAAGTACACTGCCCCAGTAAGTGTTTGTTTGCACCTGGTTTCATCCTGAAAACTTCCTCCAAATTTAGGTATATAAGCATAATTTGGAGGAGAAATTACCTGTCTTCTTACTATTACAAGTATAATGGTGCAGTGACATTTTACTCCTTTTAGTTTTCTTTCTCTTCGGATGGGTTTGTATTACGATTACATGATGAGGCTACTTGCACTTATTAAAATTTGCTTCTGAGACCCAAAAATGTTGTCTAGCTGGATAGGACGGAGTTATGATTATAATTTTGAGAGTACTTGAATATCTACCAAAGATATTCTGATTTCTATCTTTGGGGGCCATCAAATAGTTTCCTCCAGCGAGCGAGAACCGTCCAAGGTTATTTATTCTGGTGAAAGGACTTTTCAAGATTATTTTGGGGATATTTCAGTGGGGTATTGTTCTCTCTTTTCCTAGTAGGTTGGGTTCTAGGCCTTTTCTAGTGCACCACTGATTGACATACATATCAATTTGAGGAAGTGACTTTTTATGTGTTCTTTTATGAGGATATCTTATATATGCTACTCTTTATTTGAGAATTTTTTTTTTATGAATATTATCAGACAGATCATATATCAAATGATTGATTCTATGCTTTCTTTAATGTATCAGATCACCCAGCACAAGTGGGCATGGCCATTTATGCAACCAGTAGATGTTGAAGGGCTTGGGTTGCATGATTACTATCAGGTACAGCCACTTGCTTTTTGCTGTTATTACTTCTATTTTATGCATGCCAACTTACCTGTAGCTGTCTACATGTGTGATTGAATAAACACTGATGCATCTTCCATGCCTGACTGAATAAGAAAGAAGTGGTAGACATAGAGATGAAATATAAACATTGGTGATATTATTATCAAATTAGTCTCAAATGTGGGTTCACACACGGACTTATTCTCTACCTGAAAGACTTGCATTGAGTTACCTGATTTTGCACCACCCAAAATGATTGGATGCCTTCTCAACCATATGATGGAAAAGTAGAGCTTCCTGCCAATTTTTATTCAAAGGGTGGAGCCTGTATATATTTATCCTATCCCAAGTCACTTTTGGCTCTGAGACTAAATGGAAAAAAATAATTTTAGATTGTTAATCTAAATGCAAAGTAACCTGAAAAAAGCTGTCCCTCTACAGATCTGTGGAAGAAGTATATGGCCACAATGTGTTGAATAGGTTAAGAATTCCTACTGTAATGAGGGTTAGGAGTCTAGAAAAGCATAAGCTGCTGATTGTACGCAGTGTGCATAGTGATTGTATTAGGGTGGAGTAGAAGAAAATATACAAGAACGATAGTGGTATGCCAATTATGTACTTGTATTCCACATCCTGCACCCCTTAGGACTTCTGTAAAACTACTTGTGGCCAATTCATTGTCTTGTATCTTTTCTGGTATATATTTTGGATGAAGTGATGCCTTAACGGTTTCATTATACACTCAGATTGATTCTTCACAAATGATGCATGTCAGATTATTGACAGGCCCATGGACTTCACTACAATAAAAAACCAAATGGAAGCCAAGGATGGTACTGGGTATAAGCATGTCCGCGAGATATGTTCTGATGTGCGGTTGGTTTTCAAAAATGCAATGAAGTACAATGATGAAAAGAGTGACGTTCATGTAATGGCAAAAACATTATTGGAAAAATTTGAGGAGAAGTGGCTGCAGTTTCTGCCAAGAGTTACAGAAGAGGTGATTACTAAGTTTTGAGTTGGCTGCTAGTATTTCTTTTATGCTATATTGTCTCTTTATATCTCTGTTGACCTGCGTCCCTGTCTCCGAGTTCCTGAAGTAAGATGAAACTTGGGTATTGACCTACTTTAGGGACCTTCACTTAGCACTCCATCCATCTTCATCGCCAACAAAAGCAACTGGCACATCAAATATTATTGAGATGTAAGTTAATTGCAACATCTATATTTACAGGAAAAGAGACGAGAAGAGGAGCAAGCTGAAGCACAAATAAACATGCAGCTAGCTCAGGAGGCAGCTCATGCGAAATTGGCCAGGGAGATAAACAATGAGGTGTGGTAGAATTTCTAGTTTGGTAGTGACAATATGAAGAAAAGAAATTATCTGGAAACTTGTGGCGTTAATCTTAATCATGAATGAGTTGATAATTTGTTCTAAAACTTGTTTCAGCTTTACGACATTGATATGCATATAGAAGAACTCAGAGAAATGGTGGTTAAAAAGTGCAGGTTAGCTCGATAAATATACTTAAATCATTTCTTACTGTTGCTGCTCATCTTATCCTTGTGCGCAAGGACATACCCATTCTTCGTCACTTCCCTCCTCTGTAAGGCTTCTAGGAGCTTTGTCTGGATTGACCCAACTTTTGGAAGCACAGACAAGTTTAATCTAACGGCTTAAGCTTATGGATGAAGAAATATTTATTCATTTATTTATGCTGTTGACACTTGACACTTTTACAGTTTCCAATGATTCAGAGGACTCGGGTCTAACAGAAGAATGAAATAAAGGAATAAAACACATTACAAAGAAATTTAACTCTATCATGTTTGGAACGGTGTAAATTCCAATTACTCAATTTTCTAATATTTTGTGGTGATTTAATTTATCAGAGAGAACTTTGTCGCAGTTTAATGGTTTTATTCCTAAAAGTTTCATTCAGATGTGCAGCTCCTAGCGTACAATTTGGTTTTCATTGTTTTCTTGGTAGGCGTAATGATTGGCCTGCCTCAAGCAACATGAATGGCTATTGGAACTCTTATCCTTTGTTGCCATTTCTTTTTGAGAAACAAAACCCCTCCAAGGTGTAGCATTAATATGGTTTCAAGTAGACTTGTTTTTAGTTTGTGAAACTGTTGCAGTGTCTGAGTTTCTATATTATGTTTTCCTCTACTTGGCTGTCTTCTTGCTGCTTGCTTGGCAATTATGGAGTGAACAATTTCCAACAATGTTATTTTTTCATCTTCATAAATCGATGCTATACGTTACCATATTGCTACAGACACATATCTACAATGGAGAAAAGAAAGCTAGGGATTGCTCTCTCCAACTTATGTCCCGAAGATCTTAGTAAGGCACTGGACATAGTAGCACAAAATAACCTTAACTTCCCAGCAACTGCTGAAGAGGTGGAGCTCGACATAAATGCTCAGGTTCTTATCAGCACACTACCTTACTAGTAGTTGATCTTTGTACATTCTAATGCTGTTTGCCTTTTCCTCTCTATATCTTGGAGCAGAGTGAATCAACACTGTGGAGGTTGAAATTTTTCGTTAAGGACGTATTAAAGGGTCGGTGCAAGAGTTCAAACAAGGATGACAACAATAATATCATTCCCCCAGATGCGGCTAACAAGCATGAAAATAACATTGTCTCCAAACGCAAACGAGAGATATGTGATGCTCTTGCCAAGACTGCTAAAAGACGAAAGAAGAAGCCCCCATCATGATTCATATTGCACTTTTCTAAAAGAAGAGTTTCAAGAGTACTAAGGCTATCACTCGAGGAAAGACAGAACGAGTATACAAAGAGTAGTCAATGAGGGCTGGGTAAGTTTTCCTAAAAGCTCGAGGTGTAATTGGCTAATTTCTTTATGCCATTTAGGAGTATTAGAGGAATTTCAGAATAGTAATCTGTTGTCGTAAGTGATTTGGGTGATAATTGACGGCTTATAGTGTGGATTGAGTGCATTAAACTAGGTTTGGAATTGCACTCAGATTGATCCCTTGGTTTTTCCCTTGGTAGACTTGGGTGTCTTAGTCATTCGTATTTTCATGCAGTTCATCCAAAATTTTCCCCCTATTATCTCTTTTCTTTCCCCTCCAAAATTAAGGGCTTGGCAATGCCGTCTATGTACGTTTATACCTGCATAAACTATCAATGGTTTGATTGTGATGAACACATTGATCCACCTGTTCAGAACTCTTGTGGATAAGACCCCATACCGTTGGTTCGTCTCTCATAACCCATCTCTCGTGGCAACTCTTGTGACTGAATTTCGAGAGATCATGGCATTCATATAGATGAAATTCATATTATTTCAAGACTTTGGATTATGGGAATCATTTTCCAAATCCCACCCCCTCTGCCAAATTGCACAGAATTTGTAAACCGAAGCTGCTGTATTTGGTGAAAAATGAGTACAATGCAAGTTAGGGATCAACTCAATTCAATTTCAAAGCTTAGCTCAAGTGTAATATGTCTGTAATTTTCATATGGTAGTTCATGGAATTAAATCGATTTAAACACAAATTTACTTATATTTATAATTCAACTATAATAATGATTTTATTCTATTTTATATTTTGGTGGGTAAAATTAACATTATTGTTCAAACCTAATATTTCACAATAATAATGGGAGAGGTTTATATTGTTTTAGGGTTCCCCTTCCCCTACTTTTTCTAACAATCAAAACGAGTGATTTGAATGTGGAGAAAGAAAACCCCCATTCCATCCATAATACAAGTACAATTATTATGTCGATCATGAATTTAATTATTAAAAATCAATCATGTTTCAACCTAATGGTTACTATTGAGATTTTATAAAAAAAATTCCAGATCATGGGTTCAAGTCGGTATATTTTTTATTTAATTATTTTTTATTAAAATGAGTTTGTTGCAAGTTCTTTAATTCCTCTTTATTTTATTGATGCATTGATCGAAAATATTGAGATATTGATATAATTGTTTAATTGTCACTTCTCTTTAACATTGTAAGTAAATTGTTGATATAATATATAACAAAATTGATTGATGAACAACAAAATTGAAATCTCTACGTCCATCTATTTATACTGTATATTGAGTTTTCAAGTATCAGAAAAATTAGCCAATGAATATAGCAGGATTTGACACCATGCTCTCTAAAGTTATGAAAGTTCAATTTCGCCAACTGAATTAAGTTTTATTGGTATAGTAAATATCTTTGTTAAACATAGATATTCGACATGAATAATTGCAGTTTATTTATTACAAATAATAATAGCTCATTGCTCTCATCTAAAAAAAAAAAATTTAATAAAAAAAAAACTACTTTTGGTAGGCAAATATGAATTGACTAAAATACCCTTATCTACATTTTTCTTCCATAAATCCCATTTATGTAATTAATTAGTTAGCTATCTATACTATATTATTAAGATAGATTGTTGTAGAGCAACCACCTTAGTATCCATTATGTGTAATGGCTAAATTATGGCGGACTGAATTTTTTATTGCAAGTCCATTCCATTTTCTAATTTATTTAATATAGCCACGTCATTGTATAAAGATGACGTCATGTATTTTATTTAGATAAAAATTCTATACACATGACATGAGTATGTTTAGTAGAGCAAAAGATGGAACAAAATTTACGACACAAAATTTAATTCGAAATTATCCTTGTATGAGAAAATGAATACAAGTGAATTTTTTTTTTTTTTTTTGGTTCTCTTTCATTTCAATTGTATTGTACTTTTATCTCTATGAATTTCATAATGTCTTTACAAACACACTACATCGGATTCATGTTAACTACCACGTTTTATTTATTTAACGTCGTACGAAACTTACAACATGTCATAGATTTTAAATTTGAAGCAACAATCTAAAAAAAATAATTTTATACCAAAATAATGTAAATAATTTGAAGATATTAATTTAAATCAATTCAAAAAATATTATTAATAATTAAAATCCATAAATCTAAATCCACCAATCCAAAATGAAGGAGTAATTAAAAAATTTAAAATTTATATTAATATATCAATTTATTGGGCATCAATTGCTGGTGGGTGGAACCTAAACTACTTAAACTTTTTAGTATAAAGTACAACATTCTTTTTTAAATTTTTGTATAAATATATATATTTTATTATTATCTATAAATATTACAAATATTTCTATGATATTTAGTGAGATTAGGTAATTATTTGAATGGGGGTTTGAATTTATCAATTTTGTTATAGGAATATTTTTTAATTTTTTTTAAATTATAAAAAAACAGACGAGGTGGATGGAGAAATTAAAAAAACTATCCACTTAATCTATAAATAAATTTCACAAGATTTGAAATAAGTAAGAGTATAATTCATAGTTTGATTAGTTCACCGTAAAAAAATAGATGAAATCCTAACGAAAATTAACGGATTGGACTATTTATTATACAACAGCTAAAATCAAGAGGATTTTTGATAATTTCACAAATAATGAAGAGATATTCGTAATTATATCAAAATTCAAATAAGTTGGAATGATTGTATGCGTTGCAGTTGACAATTTTTGAAAAAAATTTAAAATTAATTTAAATGAGAAAATTCCACGTGTGTAAATATAAAAGGATTCGTGCAAATTCCAGTACAAAATATCAACATCAACTGATTCACAGGAATCACATTTCTCACAGTCAGACAGCAGAGCTCACCGCAGCCTTCCATGGCGGAGAAACCCAACATCGACTCCAACAACTCTACTTCCGCCGCGGCGCCGACGAAGAGCAGCCACCTGGAAACCAGCAAGGCGGACCGACACGTGTGGCTGATGAAGTGCCCGCCCGTTGTCGCACGCGCCATGCAGAACCACCACCTCCTTTCTCCGCCGCCGTTCTCCTCTGACGCGGGTTCCGGACAAACTGTCGCTAAGGTCGTCGTTTCCGTCGACCCACTTCGCCCCAATGACGACTTCTCCTCCACCCAGGTATGTCTATGTGCAGAGAATGAAGAGTGAATGTGCTGTGCTCACTCTCCTTCTCTTTCTGTTACTGTTTTTTCAATTTCTACTCTTGTTTTTAGTTGCTGGAGTTTATTTCTTTTTTTCTCTCTTGAATTGCATGCGCGGGGTTTTGTGAGCTGTGTTGGATTTCTTCAGTGTGTGATTTTGCATGCATGTTTGTTTTGGTGTTTAATGTTTATTTTTCTCTCAATTACTGTAGCTGAATTTGCGAATTGAAGCTTATTGCTGTATGTTTTGGGAAGAATGATATTATACATCTTTAATTTTACTATGTGCTGTTTTGGAGGAAGTTAAGTATGCCTCTTAAGTTGGAAAGCTTTAAATTTATGCAATTATTTTCAAATGTGGTGACTTTAACTGTGGAGAAGAATGTGGTCACTTTAAATCTACTAATGGAATTGCAAGCATGTTTTTGTTGGAATACTTCATTGGAGAATTGATTTTGATGTGGTAAACCTCCACGTCTAGTGTAGTGATCTTCTTGTCATTCAAAAAATAATCAATCTAGAAAGTGACTGCATGGGGAGGATCCGGGAGAGTCCCGGCAAGAATTCTCCGACATTCAGGTCAGATTAGACTTTCAGAGCAAGTGATTTAAAAACAAAGTTGGATTAAGCAAATGAATAGTAAACTTACCAAAAAATGGGATGGCTTGGGATATTTTTGAGGAGTGAAAGGGGGAAGTTATCTTGTTGCAGATTGTGTATTATGGTGGACATGAACTTCTGTAGAATTGACTGTCCCGCCTCATAGATATTTTTGGGTGTTTTGAGATAGTAGTAAAGCTTGATTGAGATCACTGAGTGAGTGTGTGTTTGGGTGGGAGGAATCTGTTGACAGCAGGTAGGACGCCATGAACTCTGCATTGTCGTTCTTCTGTTCCCTGCTGATTTCTTGTTAAGAAGTTGGTGTCACTTCTTATTTCATCTTTTTCTATTCTGAATTTTGGTTTTTGGGTAATGAATATAATCATCAATGTAGTTATAAAATTTACAAAACTCCTAATAATACCCCATTCTTCTGGACGTATAATTCATGGATATAAGAAAAACATTAGATGCTACAACATTGACAAATATATCCCCTTATGATGATGATCCTTTTACTTGGTTCAATTACTGTGACTAAGTATATCATGCCACTGGAAAAAGCTTCCTCAAAATCCATCTTATTTTGGCAGAGACTTGGATAGAGGAGCTAATATATATGCAAAAGTGTTTCATTGACGGTTTTGGTTTTGTGGTTAGCATACCTATTACTATGAGATGTGGGCTTGGCAGTGACTGAAAATGAATCAGAAATAACTCATGCTGTATCATTGCTTATGGGAGACCTTCGTGAGACAACCTTCCTTTCATATCAAAGTCTCAGTTAAACCATATCTAATGAGGTGCAGATGTCAATAGCAGTTAGATACTCTTAGTAGCTTTATCTTTACCTTGAGCTTGTCGCTCAACTCTAAGTCGTTGCTTTTTCTATTATGCATGTAATTTTGGCATCCACATCACATATCTACTGCATCCAGAAAATGTATTCTTTAGCTTTTTCAAGGAATCTTTTCAACTATTCATGTTTGCTAGGCTGATCCAAAGGCTTCTGTTACATTTTGTAGATTTTCTTTTCCTGTACAGCAAGATAGCATGATTCTGAATATAGCAGTATGCTTCATCCTATTATTATGGTCTAGTTTGACTTGGCAGAATTTTAGATGAGAACTAAGTAGTGCAAGTTTTGGGTATCTTTGTACTTTGTTTGAAGTAATGGTTGAGAGTTAGTGGTGTTATATCAACAATTTAAGTGGGAGGTGATTTTGGAGAAAACGTTTTCATTTTGGCATCAGGGGAAGGAAGTAAGAGCAAATAAACTTCAGATAGGAAAAGTATTTTTGTATCTGAAACGTTGTAAATCCTCTTCTAATATCTATTTGCAATTGTGGCCCTTTCCTTTTTTATGTTTGAATATGTTCCAGGTTAAGGAGGATTTGCAGGAGTAGCTTGCTAATTCTTTTTATTTTATTGATTTATTTGTTTGTTTTTACTCTGATCCGATTTTACTGACTTGTTTACTTGATGATAAGTTTACAATGGAGTTGGCTGGCACTGCAGATAGACACATGCCCAAGTGCTACTCAATGGACATGTCCACTGATTTTATTCCTATGTCTGTATTTGCTGAATCTTCTCAAGGTCAGTGTACTTGTCCAATATTCTCATGAAAACATCTTCCATCGGAACTTATATGATGTGCTGCGAAGACTGAGATTTAGCTGATAGTCAGAATATTTTATTCTATAAACCTGAAAATATATTAGACTTCCAAGAATAAGTGGTATTTATGCCCTCCTTGTGGCATCCTAATTTTCTTTTCAAATTTTTGTTCGAAGTTGCTATTATCATCTTAACAGTCGTATGGTCACTGACTTCTATGTAGTCTGTCTTATTTCATTATGAAGTAGAGTCAAATACTTTTTTAGATAAGCGAGGTATTGTACTTAAGTTTAGACCACTTCTGATATAATGTCAATATTATTTCAGCATGTCTGCTTCAATCTTTTTTACCTTTTTGTTAATCTTTCTTTGTATTTGAAAACTTTTTATCATAGCTCAGACTAGTGATAAATGTATTATATATTAATTGAAAAACTAAAATCAAAGACATCTTGAGCTGGTACCCAGTTGCTGTTGATGCATTTTACTTTCAGAATATTTCTCCACGTGTTATTCTTTAAAAGACTAAATTGTTTGATGATTATGCTTCCTGGGCCAAATCTATGCTTATGTAGGGAAGTCTTCTGTGGAGGGGAAAATCTACCATAAATTTGACATGAAGCCTCATGATGAAGATATTGAAGACTATGCAAAACTATGCCGGGAGAGGACAAACAAATATATGACTAAAACTAGACAAATACAGGTAAGTTATTGCCTTCTTTTTCTTGGACAAATTGTTCTCATCACCTAGTATGCAATATTCTATTTATGATGTGTGTGACATTTATCCTCTGATTGATGGATATGGGATAGTCTTTTGTCCATGTAACTTATGCAGATTATTAATGATGATGGTGGAATACGTATGAGGCCCATGCCCGGGATGCTTGACATAAAATCCTCTGTATTTGTGGTATATAACCGATACTCTTTGTTTTCAGAAAAAGTTCTTATCGAACTGATTGTCGACCTATTTGTTATTACACGTGCATAACTGCACCACCATATAAATGTCGTCTACTTTTATTTATAAAATCTGCTATTACATGTGAACAGGATAAGAAGGATAAGAAGAAAGTTCAAGCAAAGGTGTCAGAAAATAAAAGAACAAGAAGAGATCCTGAGGAAATGGAGAAGATCATGTTTAAGCTCTTTGAGAAACAACCAAATTGGACGCTGAAACAACTGATTCAGAAGACAGATCAGCCTGAGGTATTTTATCCATTATTCTATGTTTTCCCCTGTGGTGATGATCCAACATATGCAAACTATTTTGAACTTTTCTTCATATCCCACTAAAGATACAACTGATCAATTTCATCAAACTTGAGTGCTGGGATAATGCAACAAAAAGATACTTGTTCATCCTGATATGCTGCATTTTTTACGACTGTATTCATGTTGTTTTATTTGCCGTTCTAATGCAAAGTAACTTATAGGATGCTGCATCCAATGCAGTCAACCTCTGATGTCTCTTTATCTACTTTTCTGGACAGCAATTTCTTAAAGATATGCTTAAGCTGCTCTGCGTGTACAACAACAAGGGAGCCAATCAAGGAACCTATGAGCTGAAACCCGAGTATCGGAGATCAGAAAACAAATCAGATGCCCAGCAGACGACCACAAGATAGGACATGTTTCCTAGTCATTTGCGACTCTTAGAATATTACTCTTTCTCGTGGTACTTTCTAACCACCTAACTCGAGTATTTTAGTCACTTTTTAGTGATTGAGTAGCACCTTCTTGATGGATAACAGTGCTCTGTTTGAGATTCTTCTGTAACTATGATCTTACTTACTATTCATTGTTGAACCGTCTACGTAGTTTTAAGCTTCAACAAGCTACTTGAAGTTTTAGCAACTTTCACCCAACAAAAATTACAAATTTCTCTGTAGCTCTTTTTCCAACATGTAAATATTAGTTTATTTTAATAGTACTCGTTGGTTTATTTTAGAGTTAATTATAACAAGTTTTCTTGAGATTTAGTATAATTATGAATCTTCTTTATTGTTTGTAAAATTATCAATACTCTTTGATTTTAACGGTCGTTTGACCACTAGCCCAATTCATTAGTTTTCATTAACTTTTTATTCTTTTTATGATAAATTGATTATTTCAAAATGTCATTGTAAATTATGAATTATAATTTTTTTTCTAATTTTTTTTATAAACTACACGGTCAAATTTATTACAATTTCAAAATTTTCCATTTACCTAAGTCCAAGGATAAAGTTGATAATTTAAGTATTTCATTCAAATATTATATAATTTTATTAAACATTAGGAGTATTGGTAATTTTCTAAACAATTAGGAAGTATTTGTAATTACAAAGAATATTATGGGAGCTCGTTGTAATTCATTACTTATTTTTAATAGTAGTTGTTGATTGATTATATATATATAATATTGATAATTAATATATATTAATTAAAATTTATAATATAATTATAATCAAGTCGCTTAAAAAAATTTGTAGGTGGACAAATGAGGCTTCAATATAATATTATAATAATGTGCTGAGCTCCATAGGTAATAGTTCCTGAAAATTATGAAGCTAAATTAGAGAAAAAGTTACATTAAGACTTTGACAACTTCCCCTCCCAATATGGTATATGTGATATGAGTTTATACGAGTTTTTCTAAATTTGATATTATTATAAATATTTTTTTATTATTTAAAAAATTATAAATATATTTTTTATGTTTGATGAAATTATGTAATTTTGGATGGAGGTTTGGAATTGTTAATTTTGCTCTTGTTGTATTTTTTTAAAAAAATAAAAAATTATAAACAAATTAGATGAGATGAATTGAATTTTTTTTTAAAATTATAAAAAAAGTTATCCATTTAATCAAATGACCTTTAAGATTAGGGGTATTAATAATTTTTCGAACAACAAAAAGTATTTTCAATTATATCAAATTTTAAAAGAACTTGGCCCCCCTTTATTTTTCATCATAAAAAAGGGTAAAAAGTTGGATTAAACTTACCAATTAACGTTGTTGATATCTCAATTAACATAATTTATTAACCAGAAATCTAATAATCTCAAAGTGTTGTTTTTTTTTTTAATCAAAATTCATTGAGATATTATCTGATTTGATAAGTATAATTTTACTGACATATTGAGATCAAAATGAATGTCTGTCTATATTGATTATCGATTTATTGAACATCAACAGTCTATAAAAAATAATAATTCTTGGGATATCAATCAAATCTGAAGTAATAATATACAAAGTAACAATGTATACTAAACTCTGAAAAAGGCAAATATCATTTACTCTCCAGATTTCATCAATTTATGCCTTGAAAATTTCTCCTAAGAATGTTATTTTCTTTCTTGAATAATACTATTAAGCGTTCGTTGACTATCAAGGAAAAGGGCAGCAATTATTGACCCAAAATTCAAGAATTTGCAATTCGTTCAACAGAACAAACGTGGGAAGAAAAGTCCAAATTTGTCAAGATCAAAGTAGGCGTTCGGCATGCACTCGCCTATGTAATTGGCTTGTGGCGTGGATGCGCTCGTCTACTCTCTCTCTGTTCCTTTTCCTTGCTCTAGAGATCCCTTCTGCTCAAGCTTTTTGATCTTGCAACCCCCTCGAGCATTCACTTGTTGCAATCTTGAAGGTGTTAATCTTGTCTTTGTTTGGTGTCCCTTTATTTGTTTATTACTTGTTTTGGCTTTTGTAGTTGTGATCTTTGAAAAAGTTCCAATTTTTTTGGGTTTTTTTTCCCAAGTTTGATTGATGGGTTTTGCGTTTTGGTTGGTTTTATTGTGATTTGAGATGAAAGCTGGTAGATGGTTTTGTTGGAAGAGAATTATGGTTTAGTGTTTTATCTTTTAGGTCAATGATTGGAGAAGTGTATCTCTTCTTGTTTTCTTATGTTAGTTTAACTCTGATTCTTAACTTTTCTTGAGTGATATTCATGAGGGTTCCGTTTTATAATTTTTTGGAGTTAGTCATTTTGTACTTGTCATTTAGGTAGATTTGTTGAAGGAAAGTGAAGCGAAGGGCAGAATTGAAAGAAACATGGAGTTTATATTAAGTGTTTTGGCTTTTAGATTATTATATAAAGCTGATTTTTGCTCAAAGAACGGGGTTGCTAATCGCATTAAAATCATATGTAGTTGATGGAAAATGGTTCTGGTTTTTTTCATCAGTCAAAATGGTTGTTGTCTTGGTTAATGTGTATAAACAGGGGTTTCACTATGATTCAAGAGCTTTAGGTTTTTAGCAGAGTTATCCGTAGTACGCGGGAGTTGTTTTATTATGTATTGGAAATCCTTGCTTATTTCTGGTTCTCATGTTCTGTTTGGAAAAACTTAGATGCTTTTAGCCTTTGGATGTGAATGAATCCTCCTCTACTGTGATTATATTTAGATTTAGAACTTGTTCAGCGTCCGCTGTTTGCAAATTTGTAGTATTCTTGAAATACTTGTGTTATATTTCCTGTGGATGATGCTTGTTCATTAAAGGTTTGTCCGTGACTGAATACGAACATCTGAATGTTTTGAAATCAATGTTGTGTATAAACATATTAATTTCTTATATTGCTTTCACTCTTGTTCAGATCAATTTATTCTAGGATGGAGTTTATCATTGGGAACTTGAATGGGGAATCCTCGGCTCTTAACCAGGACATCGTTAGGTGTCCATTTTTGCGGAACATTAATGAACCAACCAACTTCTCCTTCTCAACGGCCATGCCTTTTTCCATGCCTGTAAGTTGTAATAGTTCTTCACTTGCCATGTTTCCACATAAGTAGGTCTAACACGGTTTCCATCATCTACCAAAATTATTTTCTAAGGCTTTTTCATCTTCTTTGTCTTGCTACTTTTAGGTAAGACATGGGAAAGGTCCAATTTTTGAGGATGGTCCTAATTTTGATATGGCATTCAGGCTTTTCCATGGGCAGAATGGTGTTGTCCCACTTTCTGGGAAGTCGTTTATGCGCATAGAGAAGTCTCCTTCTGAGTCATCACCAGCTCAATTCAACCCCTTGGCTGCAAAGGCAGCCACCATCAGCCTCTCTGCATTTGGCCCCGGAGGACCTTTTGGATTTGATGCATTCTCAGAGAAATGGAAGAATGCAAAGAAGAAGTCAAATTCATCCAGAAAAGAGTCTTCCTCAAAGGTAACTGGCTACTATGCGCCCGTATACTCGTTATTTGTTCTGCTTCTGCAGCTCAATGATAGTTGTGATCTAATTTAACTACTCGAGATCAGTTTTTGCTTGTTTAGTTGCTGTCGTTGACTTGCATTATCATTTGGATGTGTATATTTGTATTGTAATGGTAACAAAGTCGTATCTACATTTAGAATTTGTCTTCATGGTTTTCTCGTTTTTCCCCATTCAGGGTGGTAAATCAGCACATGAAGCAACAAGCAATGAATGGTTGCAAAACGGGAACTGCCCAATCGCCAAGTCCTATCGAGCTGTCAGCAATGTCCTTCCTCTTGTAGCCAAGACCCTTCAGCCCCCACCTGGCATGAAATTCAGGTGTCCTCCAGCCATCGTTGCTGCCCGGAGTGCTCTAGCAAAAACTGCCTTTGCCAAAAACCTCCGTCCCCAACCTCTGCCTGCAAAAATCCTTGTTATAGGCATGTTGGGCATGGCAGCAAATATACCTCTAGGAATATGGAGAGAACACACAGAAAAATTCTCCCCTTCTTGGTTTGTTGCCGTCCATGCAGCCGTCCCCTTCATAGGCATGCTTAGGAAATCTGTTCTGATGCCTAAGACAGCCATGGCTTTAACCATTGCAGCTTCTGTTCTCGGACAGGTTATTGGCTCCAGAGCAGAGAGGCACCGGCTGAAGACGACCGCAGCAAAAAAACTCGTCTCAGCTGAAACTTCAATAAGCGTAACTCTTAACAGTGGGCACTGTGGTGAAACTGTCGACTGGAAGCCAGATTCTCTGCACGTCCCGTCACCACCAGCCGACGTGATCTGCTGATTGCCGTGGAGTTTGATTCTATACTTGGCCATTTTCAGATTATAGCAAAGCACCTTGGTGGTGTCTTGCATTCTTTTTGTTCTCATCACCAACTTGAATTTAAATACTGGGAATGGTGAAATAAACGAGGGAATGAGTGGTGTTATATGTTACTTGATTATTTGAAATCCTTTACAATAATGATGAAATAATGTTTCAAGTTAATTTTATGATGCATTGATATTCATATGACCAAACTACAATTCTTAAGGATTTATTTGGATTTTCAAATCCTTCCACTTTCATTTTGAATTAGATGAAATTGTTTCTTTCGATGCTTCTTTCAAATTCAAATTATTTCAGACTATTTATAGGGTGTCATATAATTCTGATAAATTTCACTATGTAAAAACTCTTTGTATATTTCATAAATATTTATTCATATAGATGCAAATATATATTTGGGTAAAACAGCTTCTTCCTTACGAATATTTTTTTTATTGTTCGAAAAAATTACAAAACTTCCTTCGAATCAAAAATAATTATGTAGCCTCTGTATAGTGAGGTAGAAATTATTAATTTATCTTTATTGAATTAAAAATGAAAAAATATAAAAAAAGATTCGAGTGAGTAAATAAACAATCCATACAGCATATTAGTCCATAAAAATATTATAAAGCATTCTAAAAATATATATAAAGTTACAATTTATAATTTAAAAAGAGTATTTTGGTCAGTTTCAGCATAAAATTTAGATGAAAAAATTGAGTTTGTTGTTAATTGTATCCTAAAATCAGGGAATAGTTGTAATTTATAAATAATAAGTAGGTATTTATAATTTTGTAAAATCATGGGGAGGTGAGTGTAATTTATAAAGTATATTAACACTAATTTATTGTATCTCATTCGTATCGCGCCACCATTATGAGCTAATGCGATTTCATAGAATTAGAGAGCATTAGGTTCTTACAATTCCCGTTCTAAAATTCTCAGCCGAAAATCTCAGCTTTCTGCAACAAAAATGGTTTCATTCGGGGAGCCGTGGCCGGAATTTAACGACGGCATATATTACCGTGACCTCGTCCGCGCCTCCGGATCCGGTACACCTCTACCCGCCGCAAAAATGTGTCTATAGATCTGTGTGTATGTGTGTGTGTGTGTGTGTGTTTGGGGTCAATAATTTGTTTGTTTTGGAATTTGTAGGTGCGACATTGATTGAATTCTACTCTAGGAAGTACGAGAGTTCAGCTCCTTTACACGGGTAACAGCTAAAGTTTATTGAAAGAAACTTGGTTGTGGAAGTTTAATTGATTGTGTACTGATTATTGAGCAGCTGGCTGCAGAGAATTCACAATAAGCAGATAACAATCGATGGTTGTCTTGCGACGGACCCCAATACGATTCTCAGGTTTTGGTTATGGTGTAAATTGATAATTGACTACTTATTGCAATTCAAGGGTGCTTTGAACTTGAGACGATCGCCCTAATCTATACATCATTTTCGTGGTTAGAATTGAATATTATTATTATTATTTTTTTATTTTTTTTTGATAGGGAAGGTGCAGAACTAGTTTATCATAGATTACCTTGGAAAGAGCCTGATGCTCCATACTTGCTGGAAATTCTGTATGAGGACAATGATGTGGTAAAAGAATAAACTTTATGTGGGTGCCTACAAATCATATGATTTGATTATTGTGTTATAAGTGTTATATATTAGCAACATGCATTAGTGAAATTCATGTATGGATTGTGTTGGCTATTTAAGGATTTCGAACCAAGTCTTTTCATTTCGTGTATTTCTTGGAAGCATTTTCCTCTAGGAAAACATGAATAAGAATATTGGAAATGGTCACGATGAACTACTCTAATTCAAGTGGAAATTCTTAAGTATTAAATAAATGGTAAATACTTTGACACAGAGAACAAACAAGGAAAAGATAACAGCTTAAGAAATGGTTGTTGAATCTCAATACTCAATTATTATCTTAAGCATTAGTATGGTGAAAATCGTACTTCTGCTTTATTCTTTTGATGAAAATATCTTGCAATGTATGGAGAAATAAGCAACTACAGCAAATGAGCAAAGAAGTGTGAAGTGTGGCTATTTAACATGTCCACTTAATTATTGTGTCTTTTATGCTAGTGTTAGCTGTTGGTGTATCATATCATCTAAAATTTTGTTAGTGCATTCAGATTGCTCTGAACAAGCCCTCTGGATTACAAGTTCTACCTGGAGGATTATTCCAGCAGCGGACGGTCTTGACACAACTCCAATTGCGTGCAGGCAACCTAACTACATCAGGATGTCAAGAAGCCCATCCTGTTCCAGTTCACCGACTTGGAAGGGGCACATCAGGTTAGTCTAATGTAAATCAGATTCTTTGTGTGAATAGTTTTTCAATAGTTAAACCTCTTTTTTTTGGGTACATTTAAATTCAAAATGCTCATCTTTTGTATATTCTTTTCCATGTGTGCCTACAGACAGAAATTATAACTAAACCAGAAATGATAATGCCAACAATTAAGTCGTGATTCTAGTCACATAATTATAAGGACAAATGAAGTTTCTCTTAATTTTGGATTGCAGAAATCATTTTAGACTGCAAGTTGGTGCTTTTTTAACATTTAAGTGACCATATGGAAGCTTTTATAACAGTATACTTTTCTTTCTGCTGTAAAGGAGATTGACAGTTTTGCAAGATCATATAGAAGTTGCATTTTTTTTCATTTCTTTTTCTTTTTTTTTTTTTTGGGTTGTTGCACCAGGAATATTACTTTGTGCAAAAACAAAGCTTGCGAAATCTCGTCTTGCAGCTTTTTTCGCTGATGGGACATCAAATGTCGGGATATATAGGTGGGTGAAAACAAACTATTTGGTCCTTTGCTTGTTTCATCTCCCACTTGCTCTTAACAGATTCTGTGGTTGATTGTTATAAAATCAATAAAGCAGCGATAATTTTAGACTTGTCAGCTGAATATAGCTTCTTGGATGGATAAGTCCTTAATCTTTGTTTGGTATGTATTACATGGGTTCTTGATGCTATCTAGCCTTGTTATGTGTACAGAAGAAATGATCCACAGCAAAAAGCAGGAAGGAGTATAACAAAAATATATCGAGCCCTTGTGAGCGGGATAATCATTGAGGATGAGGTAATAAAACTGCACCACTGTTCTCCATTCTCAGTCCTGTTTCATCGTTTTCTCTTTGTATTGATTATTTGAACTTCCATAGAATCCATACTGAAAAGATACCCATCATACATGAACAATCAGTAACCACCATGTCTATTTTTTCCATTTTGTTCATATTGTCATGCATTACTGTATATCTTGGCAGATTATCATTGAACAACCAATTGGGCTGGTCAGATATCCTGGTGTAGCCAAGGGGTTGTATGTTGCCTCTCCTTCAGGTTTTGTAATTTCTATCAAATATCATGCATTACCATAAAGATAATGCCTAGGTCTTTTCCTCTTTTGGATTTTCTTTTCCACCATTCTATTGTTAAAAGAGACCGGCAACCCCCATCCCCCCAATTATCAGGGAAACCAGCCTTGAGCAAAGTTGTTGTTTTGGAGAGGGACATGCTGAGAAAATCCACATTAGTCCAGGTTTGATGATTGCAAAGATATGACTGCATCAATCTGACCTCTTTCTTTGGCTGTTCTTAATAATGTCTTTTCAGTTATAACATGCTAGTTTGAGTGTCGCAAACAGAAGAACTTCTCTTAAATTCACGTAGGCTACGGCAGTCTGTATAAATGCTTGAAAGTATTTGAACCTCGTTAATGAACTGCTTTCTTTATTTGCAATTCAAATGCTACAATTGTCTTGGCTCAGTAACATTCTTTACAATTTTTTTCTTTTATCAAAATAAACAACATTTAAAGGTGAAGCTCATGAATTCCCACTGCTGCACTTTTGAAGCTGAGTTGCATAACTAGTCTGTATAAGTTATTTGACATTTTAGTGGTCTAAGTGGTGGTATTTTATTGGGGGTAAAATCCAACACCATGCAACATTTTATGGACATCAAGCCAAGATATGAATTTTATTAGTCACAATACAATGATTTGGTGAATAAAATTTAGCATATCTACTACTACATTGATAAGAAAAGAAAATTGTTGCACAATCTTAAATGTAGAGTTGAGATGAGATCTAAGAGTTTGTACTTCAAGCAAGCTGAGTGATGTTCAGATGGCAGATGTGCA
The DNA here is from genome assembly GCF_000512975.1 of Sesamum indicum. Taxonomy (NCBI): domain Eukaryota; kingdom Viridiplantae; phylum Streptophyta; class Magnoliopsida; order Lamiales; family Pedaliaceae; genus Sesamum; species Sesamum indicum. The sequence continues at coordinate 8,311,993 of NC_026151.1, forward strand.
TCTAGAATTTTCTAGTATTGGTAGGAAAATCTTGAAACCTATTATTATTAACGCGTATTAAAAATTGATATACCTATATATTAGTTGTCACTTTCTCAGAATTTCACTATAGATTTTTTGTGTGAGAAGGTTGAAATTCAATCAGGGAGGCCCCACCAAATCCGCATTCATGTTTCTTTCATTGGGCATCCACTGGTAGGTAAGTCCCAAAAGGTTTTAAAGTTTCTTTGTCATCAAATATTAAGCTCATGGTCGCAAGAAGTTTATGAAATAAATAAGAAGTTCCTTCAAGTTCTATTGGAGAAATGTTGGAATTCATTAGTTGCTGGTTGCAAATAGAATGGCTCCTTTTTTGTACTTGCCTATTCTACGGTTCTTCCCACTTGATCTGGCAGACAGCCGAGCCAAACCTGTATACCTCTACTCCCCCCCCCCCGCCCCATCATCCCCCTACACCTAATTCACTGAATAATTGGCACCTATAGTTTGGGATGTGTATTTGACAACAATAGTCTGCCTCATTTCAAACTTACAATCTTCACATTGCTTGCTGAAACATTTTGCTGTAGATTGGCATACTATAAATGTTCTTATATATTCTTCTGCATGCCATTTCTTAGAATTTATGAGCACTGACAACTTCTTTACACAAAGCCAATGTTCTTGGGAGAGTATAGTTTTGTGTGAATTAGTTTAGAAACTTTGAAATTATTTTTGCCAGATAATTTTGGTCAATACATGTAAAAGAACTGATTCGACCACAATATACTGTGTAAAAAGAAATTATACCTACGCTTGGATATTACACAGAAAGAAGGTTTTGTACTTCTTCAACAACCATGTGTCCTAATTTGGGAAGAGTTTTTACTAAAAGTAGATTTTCATTGGTTTCAAAAATTTTACATCCGTGAAGTTCAAATATTTGTTTCTTTTTGGCAATAGCCATGCTCTGACAATATTTTAGTGCTTAGCAGGTGATCCTCTTTACGGTACAGGTGGGCAACCGAAGTGTTCGAATCATGAAGTTGTAAATCAAAGTTTTGCTGAAGATGGGTACAAAATGATACTGGCTGTTTTAAATTCTTATTTGCTATTATCATGCATCCATATAGTTTTCTAGGTGCCTATGCTTCTATTATGACATGAATTGGAGTGTACCATATTTAAGAGGTCGTACAGACAAACAGGCATTAACATCATTAGAAAGTTACAGTTGATAGTTATGTACTATTCCTTTGCCAACAAATATATTACTAAAAACCTTTTATGTTCTATAAACAAGAATCCAGCCATCATTTCAGGCTGTGGCTATCGGAAACTCAGATGTAATGATCCACTGGGAGGTGGTTCAAGTCTCGAGCTCTTGTCATTGTTTCTGTTTATAACATTACCATGGAATGTAGTCAGCCCATTGAGACCCATCTCATTGCTCACACAGAGTGCCAACGGTTTATGCATTTTAAATTGTTGATAGGCCTCAAGTCGAATTTTGACTGAATTACATCTGCCACCAATTGCTATGCAGTGAAAGTGGAAATCCTATAATCAAATATCAGAGGATTCCATGTAAGCTAGAAAGCATTAGAGATTGTATTGTTTCTGTCCAACCAATTTCAGCTGAACTAGTTACTTATGTGTTGAAGTTTTTTTTATGTTCTTGCATCAAGAGATTGATAGTTGCTAGTTATTAGCATCTTGACTCGGTATGTTTATTTAGCAGATTCTGGATAAATGTTTGTAGCTTTTACTGTGCTATTTCTGTTTTAATTGCTTAATTTTATTTTCACAAGGCAACTATTTGGAGAATAACAGTACTCCATTTTGGTTTCAGAGGATATGAGAGGCCTGGAAAACCTGTTCCTGGAGACTGTGGATACCATTTGCATGCACATCGGCTAGTTTTTCCCCATCCTGTAACAAATGAGGTAGCTAATGGAATATGCATGTTGCATCATTATACCTTCTGATGGCTGATATAAATATTGGGATATTGATCTCTTGTTCATTTATTCATGTTCAAAGCATTGAGTTGGATAAGAGCCTACTGAACTTTTGAAGTAAAAAGTTTTAGATTCTATATTCAATTGTAATGGTTAATTGCATGCTAAAACAACTGGCAGAATTTTACATGGATCAGAAGTTTTGATGAAAACCCGACAAAGAGTCGTAATTTCTTTAATAGTTATCACAAAGTAGTCATGCAAGTATCCTTTTTCTTCTTGATATTCCTGTAGGATTAGTAACTCAGAGTGAGTTTTATCTATACAGTAAGTCATAATATTTCTTTTGAAACCGCAGGATTTTGTGCTGATAAAATCAGGTCATGTTATTTTTATGAACAGGATTAGGTATACAATGAAAAAGAAAAAAAACTTATACCCTACTAGGATAACATTTAATCTACTCTCTAGCTGTTTAGACTGTCAGCAGCTTCAAGAAAGCGTGATTATCAACATGTGATGTAAATGTGAAGTCTTTTGTGCACTGAACTCAGGTTCTGACTGAATCCTTGTTTTAGCATCCAAAAATATCCAATTGCCGTTGGAACTCAAAGTGAGAGCAATGAATTTTGTAAGAAACTTTTTGTGGATCACAAATTTTATGGAAGTTATATGTTACAGATCTCTTCATTCTGCAGATAATCAAAATTACCTCACCTCTCCCATCTATTCTACTGACAACGGAAGAATCCAACGCACCTCTCCCATCTATTCTACTGAGAACAGAAGAATCCAACGCAAAGCACGCTTCATGAGCATGTAGGGTGGAAATGCCAAGCTGTAATATGTTCATCCTACTGGTTCTTGTTAGGGTCATTGACAATCCAAGACTAGTCTTCCACATCATAACAAACTTTAAGATATGATTCTTTGTTCTATTTGAGGGGGTGTGTGCGTACGCATAGGCGCTTGTTAGAAGTGCCCTTGTGGATTACTGTTGTAGTTTATGTGCAGTCATCTTGCTGTGGGGATAAAATGCACTCAGGTTTCTGACCTAATTTAGGCTTCTGATGTAATAATCTTGTTCCACCAAACTGGAATAAGCTAATTTTCCGAGATCTTATGTGTACCCCCACTGTTCAGGATGCGGGAAAACAATCATATAAACGTAACTTCCAAAATAGACGGAGATAAGGTACAGGCACAGAAATCGTCACAAAAGTGAAATAGTGATAACAACAATAAAAACCACTCACAATCACATCCGGATGCCACTGAGTAATTTCCAGGCCTGCTGGATACAACACACAACTTGCATTTTTGACGACTTCTTTGAAGAAGAGGGGTGAATAGTTTGTAAGCAATTATGATTTGTTCATGAAGTCGTCGAGTTGAAGAATGGAGTGGGGTCCCATCACTTGGGTTAGGTAAAACTAACAAAACATGATCACGTTATGCTGTCCCACCGAAGTTGAAATCCTTCACGGGAATTTCCATACTCCACAGCAGATGCAACTTGCAGTAAGATTATTACATCATGTGTAACAGACATTCAATCAAGTTTTCTTGAGTTGTGTCACCTACCACAATTATTCCTAGTGAAAAACGGTTCCATCCCAATCTCAGTGGCTTTTGGAACATGATCCGGTTATGTCAAAAAAACTCACCCCCACTTTGGGTTGATATTCAAGCAAATTAGAAATACAATAATACACCATGCATATGACATATGACACCATAGCCACTTGATTGACACAATACAATTTGAGAGAAGACATGATTGAGGAGCCAAAACACATCTGAACAAGAATTACAATGATTCTTGATGGACAATACAACTTATACATATAAATTACTTCTACAGCTACAATTTCCATAGCTCAAGAAGCTCACTAATGTTCACTGCCATTCACACGAAGAACAGAAAACTAACCCTTGCAAGAGACGTGCAAGAAAGACAAGAATTGCATGGTTAACCAGTAAACCCAGTAATGTTGTGAAGCTCTTCAGGGAGGGGTGACATCAAAATCAAGAAATACGGCTGCACCGGAACAGAAATTCCTCTTTCCCCTCCAAATTGTTTGATAGAGATTATTCCTGTACTTCGATCGAATACAACAAATACAAAGCTCCTGCAATATTACAAGATCTAGAAATCTTCTGACCCAAAAAGATGGAATTTCTAAAACTGTCCACTGCCCTACCATAACTGAGTTAGAACACAAAAACTATAATACAAGAGACAAGAGTAAGAAACCTTGCCTCCGAGGGCGTCTGCTAGAAGCGCCCTTCCCACATCTGCTACCTGCCAGTGTCCCCATTACTTCTCCATTTATCATCCTCTCTAATTACATTTCCTGCCTGACCATTGTAATTTTGAGCTTTAGCATAGTGCATTTTGATGGCAGTTACAGGATCTGAAACACCAGCGCACTGTCCTCCAACAAGAACCCCTCCTCTTCCAACAACATTAATTCCCACCATCCCTCTCGCTTGCTGTTGCATCACTCCCGACACTGCATCAAATCCGTTTCTTCTTTGCATCTCAGAGAATACTGCGTCTTGTGATTGCTTCATATCTATGGTAAACGACTGCAACTCTTGCCTTAATACCTGATAGTCTGCTAGTCCATTGCTACTACTCAGATCTCCACTTGGAAAAACAGAGACATCATTCCGGGGACAGTCATTGCTCCTAGCGACTCCATGAAATGGTGGCTGCTCCAATTCCCCTGCAGAGGTGGAATGATTACTAAAAGCGGCTGGATATTTGGTCAACAGAAGAGTTGAATCAGGCAAAGGTGGGAAGCCAGTCTGTGTCCTGTTTCCATCCCAGAAACTAAAACTCCTAGCAGAAATATTCTCAGAGCCCAGATCATTACAGCCAAACTTTGACTGAGAAGCATCTGAAATACCCTTTTGATCAGCACTGAATTTCAGGTTCAGTGACTGGCAACCTGCTTTATTATGCTGGGCGTTATCATCTCTTTCCTGAACACAAGAATTACGTTTCTGCTGGGAGGATATCAAAATTGTACCAAACAACTTGACATCACCACTCCTCGAAGGTTTATCAACATCAGGTGAGCAACCAGATAGCGGCCTGGTATGATCCCTGCCCTGTTCTTGAGATGGAAACACAGACTGGACATCTTCACTCTGATGTCTTGAACTAGAACATTTTTGAAGGGTGAATTCTGTATGCCTGTCTGAATGCAATTTTCCATCCTGTTTGGGGATATTCCGAAGTAGTACATGTTTTTTGGAGTTGACATCCCCATTTATCTCCTTCACAGTCTGCACTGAAACTGGGTACCCCTTCAGAATCTGGGAAGATTCAGGACCTAATGGTGAGCAACCTGAAATATACTGTTGGCTCTCACCTATCCTAACAATTTTCTGAGATTGCTTTTTACTGATCCTATTAGTATCAACATTTGATAGAGCATTACTACCCGAGTGTCTTTGATACTTAATGGGAACAGAAAACAGTATCGATGATTCAACAGATGCTAAGTGACCATTCTGCGCCACTGAGATACCAAGAGATTTTTCTGTAGAACAGGCTTCAAGGTCAGCCTCCTTTTGGCATCCAGATTCAACTTGCACAGATGAATGCGCATCAAAGGAAGGATGAGCAACTTTTCCAGCCAGCTGCGGTTCAGACTTAATCTCACTTGCTGCACAGTTCACTACAGTCACTTCACTAGAATTAGCATCTCTGCCTTCAACTTTCTTCTTGTCCAAATTATCTTCAGGTGAGACAGGCCCTACTCCTCCATTCTCTTCCCAACAATGCCCATCAGAAACCTCAACCAAAGCCTTGTTATCAGGATCGCTCAATCCATTCTGTAGGCCGTGGTCCTCTCCCTCATCAACGCGTACAGATGCTATATTGGACAATACAACTGAGGTTCTAATTTCCAGTGCAGATCCACATGCACCATTGTTTTCTTTGCTCTCCACATTGAAGTCCATAACTGGCCTATCATCCACCTGCGTATCAACCATTAACAAATTCTTTACAACAGGTTCTGCAGCCTTAGGATCAAGAGGACACGCTACGCTAGTATCCCCAGATATCTTAAAATCAGGCTTTAGATTGTGTGTTCCTGCTATATCAGATTCACAACTGAACTTCATGTCAGGAGGGAGCAGATCATCTTCCATCTTGCATTTTGAACCATCATCACAGATAACAGAACTAGTACGCACAACACAAGCATCTTCAATGTCACTACCACCTCCATTAACATCATCAGATCCAGCATTGCCAGCTTCAGGCTGGATCTGATCCAACCCAAGACACTTCCGAGCCTTGCTAAAGAATATCTTGCACTGCTCCCTGGATCTTGTTCTGACACATTGCGAGATCATTAGAAAATCCTTGGCATAAGATGAGACTGCCTGAATGAAGATGGCTTTCTCCTCATCAGTCCAATCAGTAGGATCCATCTCCCCACAGCTCTCATCTGAGCACTCATCGTCAATATTCTGTGTGACATCAGGGGTCAAAGGACGCTTTATGCAAGAAGTGACTCTCTGGCATTTCCAATCCTGATACCCATCAGCCGGATCAACAGAACTTGTGATGCAAGAGCTCATGGCCTCAGATGATAGAGAACCACAAATACCAGCCAACACATCGGCAGCTACAGTTTCATTACTGTACATATCCAGACTGTTTGATCTCTGCAATGGACCGTCGTCGATCCTTGGCGCTTTATGAGAACTAGATGCAAAAGAGATCCTAGATGCACATTTCCGCTGAGATTCTATGACATTATTAACATCTGCAATTATGGAAGCTTCTCCGAGTATATCAAGAGAAGCAGCATTCATCTCACGATTCCATCTTTTCCCAGTTCCAACCAAATATGTCGAAGACTGAGACTTTCTTTGCTTTGCAAAGTCTGTCTTATTTCTAGCTCTCTCAAAGCATTCTGACTTGTGATTTTTGTAATAAAACTCAATGCAATCCGCTGCTGTTTTCCGCTGCAGAAAAGATGCAATCTTCATGAAGTTTTTCCCAAAAATAGCAAGCTTATCAATGAAAATTTCCCTCTCTTCAGCTGTCCATGGGTTGATCAAAGACCTTTCTCTTTCAGCAGCACGGGGATCTTCCACAAGACCATTATTTGAGATAAACCTTGACATCCTTATCTCCTTCTCCAAAATTAAAGCCGGCATCTTTAGAGAATTCCTACAGGGCTTGAATGCTGATTCTGAAAGCAACCCATTAACAAACTCAACTACTTCTTCTGCAGGCACTGTTCGAGGGCCCCCAGCTGCAACACAGGAAGACAAATATGTGAAATGTCAGAAGACATGGCCGAATCAATTTTTTTCCCATTTTACAGAAGTCAAAAGCAAATGAAAAGAGGAATTCAAGCAATGACTGCAATATGTGCAAATTACATATGTACATCATTGTGAATTATTATAACAGAAGGTAGAGAAAGGAGTCACTTTGAGGGCTCATGTTTGTGAATTTCTAGAACAGGATCAAACCATTTCTGCAACACACTTTACACAAAAAAGACATTAAGGATTTCTCTCAACATCACCCCTTGCAGAGTGTTCCACTCGAAGTGGCGATATATTTTAGATGCTGATGCTCCACATCTATGAGAACTATCCTTCATCAATCAGTACCTCACTATTCCAAATTATCAGCACCCAGATTTAAGCAGATCCCTTGTGCACAAGAAGCAGAATCTGAGCATTACGCTATAACATCGTATAGTCCTAGAGTTTAGGCTTTGAATCCCAACAACAAAACTTATGAACTGATTACAAGTTATCTGCAATTTGAATCGCTGATTGTATAACTGTGCACACATATTAGCTTCTCAAAGATCTCATACTAAGGTACTTGAAACACTTAATAAAATCCTTATATGTACAACTTCTACTACAGAGAAGGTGTAAGTTATAAGCCATGGGAAAAATTAGAATAAAGTCAAATACTAAAATTCTAAACAATCATTATAAGGGAGGTGCATGCTGGACTGGAGTAAGCTAATTCATAAAATTATTTCATTGTGTTGTGTTGATCCTGAAATACTTTTAAAACAATCCTTATGTGATGATGCATGATGCCCTGAACTTATAAATGCTTAAATCATCATTTTAAATCATAAGCATACAAAATTACCACTTTTGCCTCATAATTTACAAAACATTCAAGAGATACCCCCACTTTTAGATAAAACTTCAAGATGTTGTTATGGTCTTTTGCCTCGGGGAAAGGCCAAAAGTAACCACTGCAAACAATCCCCTCTAAATAAACCTTTAAGCTTCAATGCCACCAATAGTGGGTGCTGGTAATCCCCTCCACTTCAAAGAGAAACCATGGAGAAGAAAAGGGAAGACGAGCAGCAAAAACCAAAAACAAATATCCAAATAAGAATTAGCCTATCTTAAAAAACTGCTTTGAGATCGAGAAGCAACCAACAGTCCCAAAAACTGAATTCTCCGTATTGGAGAACAAAACCTAATAGATGGCCAAACTTGACATCTTAGAGGCGTATTTGGGGAAATATATACACTGAAAAAATCCGTAGACTCCATTACATGCAAATGACATGTTCAAGGAAATATCAAAAGTTTAGGACGGAAAAGGAAAAAGATCAGGGGTTATAGGTAAAAAGCAAGCTTAATCCATTTTTATCACCTAATACAACACATACAAGGGTCTCTCTCTTGTTTTTGGTTGGTCTCCCATCAATGCATAATCTTCACAAAAAGAAACTAACAATAATTACGTAATATGATAATATTCAGTCAAACTTTAAACAAGTTTTATTCAATGAATTGTTGTTCCATAGACTGAATGTAAGACAGACAATTGGATGAAGTGCAACAATGACCACGACTAGCAGTGGCTTAAAGGTTAGCAACAAAAGGTGTACCTGCAATGCATAACTTTCTTCCATGTTATGGCAGTGTTAAAAATGGTAAAAATACTGTAGCTAGGGAAGGATCAATATCAAACAAGAATAGCTACTGAGGAGAAAAACACCTTGCAACTAAAAATGAATGGCATACTATGGAGAATATGATCTCCTAAGTACAAAAGGCTGCATGCACAAGCCTGTGCATGCCCGCAAAACATCTCACTTAATGGGGCTTGAATTTAAGAACTGTCAAGAAACAAGCATCCCCAGCAATCAGTCTCAAGATGATCATGTTGAACATGATATAATGGACTTATAACCCCGCATAACCTAGAAGACTTTCCAAACGAGAACTTCGGTTCACCCCATCCCATTTTAGGAGACATCATTTTTAATATGACTAAAACCTCATCTTTCTTCTGGATTTTTTTTCACCACATTCTCTTTGGTCTGTTTTTTCCTTATACAAGACATCCCTTCTCCAGTTACTCTCCAAACTCTATCTTTTGCTCCATCATTGTGGGAGCTAGACCATTGACAGCAAGTATACACCATTATCATTGCCAAGAAGATGAAAGTCCAGGAACTATAGCAGGAGAGAGAGAGAGGAAAGAGAGAGGAAAGGAGAAGATAGAGATAAAAGAAACTTCTTGCTTACCAGAAAACAAAATTCGAGAGCGACTGGATGAACGATTCCTTTTATACCCAGTCCGACTTGGATCCAACTTCTTGTGAGACTTTCCCCGAAGACTCCTTACGGAAACTACGCGACCTTCCTTCCAGAAATGCTGAAATACCTTAAACTTGAGGGTAAGAACCTTCTCCTTAAATCGGAGGGACCGCTTCCTCATCAGAAACTTCTCCTTAATTACCGAAGAACCCCCTGGAAAAGAAGTGACACCTGATGCAATCGAAGTATTAAAAAGACACTGCTGAGTAGGCAACGACTTATTCAACTCCTCCAAGGCCCTTTCCGCTGAATCTTTATTGGAAGCCACTATAGAGTGATAAATATAATCTCCATCAGAATGAACATTGTCATCACTAGAAAGATTTTGACAGTTAGCCACAACAGGTTTATGAGCATCAACATGACAAGTTTTCTCATCAGGGCCAAGACCATTCTCTAAGCATGTCTGATCAAAGGTACTGGCATTGTTTGAGTCCATATTCACAAAACCTTCCACACATCCTGCTGTCTCAGAAGGAAAGGCATCCAGCCCAGAAGGCAGCACCTCAATTAATTTAGATGTGGCACTGCCTGGACTATCAATCTCCCTATCTTTGAACATCACATGCTCGTCTTCAGGTGCAGCGGATCTATTCTCTATCATGCCCTGGGACGAAACAACCTTCAAAGGAGTAGGTCCAACAGCAAAACTGGAAGCAGCAACTTGTTCTTCATAAGATTTTACATGACACTCTCCTGGCAGCACGCTCGATGCAGCTGGACAAGGACAGCAACTTCTAGGTTCAGCTGTCAGTCTCTTGAGCTCAGTTTCAAGCGAATCTATCTCAGATTCAGTTACCTCAAGTGCTTTCAATATGTCAACCTTCCATACCAACAACTTATTCATGGAGGTGTTCCGTACATAACCTGTTTCAGCAGAACTTTGATCATCGGATTGTAGCAATTCATTTATCAAAGAGCTCAAATTGGCAATGGATGTGAGCTCCAAGTTCTCTAAACTAAACATTGGTCCCTCATATTGAGTCTGGGACATAATACTAGGTGAACAGCTTAAATTAGTGGCGTCATGATCAACTCTTGCTGCCTTGATGGATTCTTTCTCCTCAACACCTGTAATGTCAAAAGAATACGGAATGAGAAGAAAACTTTGCGTAAGAGGGGAACACAAGCAACTTTATCAATTATGCAAACAGCAATCAACCTCACTTCTGCGACAAGCAGGCAGATAAAAAACAAAAGGAATTTCATATTCCCACCAACAACTATGGCGAAAACAGGGAAAAAAAACTTCCCTCCAGAGTAGAGAGGACACTTCCAAGAACAATTATCAAGCACTCCTTCATCAATTCTACAAATTGCACCACCAACCGCATACAAAAAAGAAAGGTCATATCATGAAAACAAATTGCTAGCTCATAAGACTAATGGTGCATAAGCTCACCACCATTCAAGATATCGAATAGGTAAATCAAGTACAAAGCTTTTTACCAAACAGATAGGACTTGCAGGTCCTTTGGTAAGAAGTAAATCATTTTCACATTATAAGGGGGAGTTTGATTCTAGACAAGAAAAATTGAATTAATGATATGCCATGCCCACTTCTCTTAATACGTACTAATTAAGCAGTTGGAAATTCAAACAAGTACTACCGTCAAAGACAACATTAACCAGGCCTACTCCAAGAAGAAGCAAGAATTCACAAGTGATAAGCCAACTAGAAACATAGCAAGTAAAAGGAGCAAAAGTAACAGGTAATGGATCTCTAGTGAGGAAAGGAAAAGCCATTATAAACACAATAGGTATTCACCTTCCAAGTTTGCTCACCATGCTCAACGCACGTTAGAAAAGCCTCATTTCGAGGAAAAGGTGCGGAAGGAAAAGGAGACAACGGAGGGATCTGAATCGTGTAGTTTTTTTAAGCAACATCCGGAAAGAGACTCATATGAACTCGACAAATAACACATGATATATAAGCAGTTGCTTTTCCATATTGATTTCCTTTCAATTTCACTATACATCTTTTTACCTCATTAGTAGACAATGAGCTCTAACAATAGGTTAAATATAAGCAGCTGTTTGTCCATGCTCGTTGCTTTTCTATTTCATCGCATAAAACCTACCTCATTAGTAGACCATTAGAAGCTCATCTGAAGTTCTCTGAGAGCAACATCCAAAAAGAAAGAATATATTTCCAATTCAGATCATGTATAGTATTAATTTGCTGCATCTCATTAGCAGCATTACAACCCATTAAACTATCCATTAAATGCCTCCAGTTGCTATATATACTCCATCCATCCTGCACCGGATTCACGTCCCACTATGTATGAAATACTACTAGAAATTGTAACATTTTTCTCAAATGACCCTTCTAGATTATTTTTCTACTAAAAATTTCCTATTTAAAATAAGATCACATGTTTCTCAATGTCGAAATATGGATATGAGCATCATCAAAGCATACAATATTGAATTCTCTGGAGGAAAGGGGGATAGTGCTTCAAAGCAACACCTAATTAAATTCAAAAGCTTCTCTAATTCTTTTGAGGTGTTCATTTCATAACAATGAAGTTGCAGAAGACATTTTGTGCAAGGATGATTTTGCACAAAAGTCTAATTCATCAATTATATGATTAAATCCGTAACAATTTAGCCGCTATTCAAGATGGGTGAGACAGAGTACCAGCACCCACCATCATTAACTACTTGGTTTACAACTCGAATGGAATCCATGCATACAACTCCTTCACGTTACAAGCAACAAATGATTAACAAATGAACAGGCAACTTGTTTTCTGGACTCTATTGTAGCTAAGCAAAAACAGTCGCTTACCAAAGGGAACTGCTGGTTTTGCAGTTTCTATAGGAACTTCTAGATTTCGGCACCACGCCCGAACTTCTTTTGCTCAAAGGTTCTAATGCTTTTGCATCCTTAAAGATATCGAATACATCGGGCATGATTAAAATAGAATGGGATCAAATGGAAGAAGTTTGTTCAAATCAGTCCACATACATTTACAATTGAAGGTAAATGCTGTAAACATAAGAAGATTCACAACACATGGAATGGTTTAAGAAGGTAAAACAAAGCCACTCAAATTCTCCCAAGCTTGACAATGGCTGATGAAGGCACTTCCGACCAATACCAAACTCCATACGTATGTACAGTTATATCCTCATTGACCAAAGGTAGTTTTTGGTAAAGACAACTGAAAAATATTATCTTTATCTTACAGAATCCACCTCAAACTACTTCTAAATTCAGAACCACGGTCGTGTTTTATAGTTGGGACCATACTCAATTCGGTACTTCATGCAATCCAATGTTATCAGGAAAATTTAGGCAGCTAGAAACAAACTTATAAGCTCCTTCATCAAAGAAGCCGTTAATTATCGTCCCAGTCATCAGTTCTTCCCAGCACTTTGAAATCCGTAGCCTTTATGGGATGCCTGTCCAATCTATATCGAACAAGATAATGCTAAATCTCCTTTTGATGTCGATTGTTTCTTTAAGTAGCTAGAGGGACTTGATCTTTATCAATCACGTCAGCCACCTAATTGTTGTATGAAGTAACCGTCTAGGGTCCTTTCAAGTAGTTCAATCTCTACAACATCAAGAAACATCTAAATCTGTAACTTTTTTGGCCATTGGAAAACTCTAATGCCAATAGTCTCTTAAATCTGTTATTTAAACTATACAATGATCTATCAGCGATGCAAGGTTTTTGGAGGCAAACAATTACAAAATTGCACAAATGTCAAAAGCAAGTTGGATCGTGGAGGACCATTTCTTGAGTTTGATCTCACATTCTGAGATGGCTGCAAATTGCATACAAAGATAGTGTCGTGAATAATTCAATCTTAGTCCTTTTTCGCCTTTAAAAGTCCTATATTTTTCTATCCTGTCCTCCTCACAGAGATTAAGGCTGTACTTGGCATGTAGAAGAAACTAGCAATGCTGTCATTTTCCTCTTTGTCTGTCTTTTTAGATGCATGATTAAGACAAGTTTAAGATGACAATAATGCGATAGGCCAATGAAGCCTCTTTTGATTGGTTTGTTTTAAATGCATCAGCATTAACAGTTCAATTCTTAAGGAAAGAAATAAAAGTACCATACAAAACATATGGCGTGAAAAACAATTTGCTTTCTACCATGTTGCCTCCTTTCTGTGGAAGCTAATTCTAATATGCAGAAAGATTTATTTCTAGCTTATAAGTAAATGTCGTGCACAGAGAATAAATAAGTTAGCTTTGTATGGAAACAAAAATTAGAAAGACATATATCCTTTGCAGGTTGGGTGGTTGATGATTTTTGTTGCTTTTAGAAAGACATATAGGCGAATAGGAACTAATCAATAAGCAACAGAGATGAGGAACAGGTGAAGTCCTAAGCAAAGAATGTCATAGATTACCTGGTGAAGAACTACAAGCAACCGAAGATGGAGTAGCAGGTGATGCACAATCTGACAGACTTCCAATTCGAGGACTCTTATCAAGCACGTTAACAGAAGGTGACTGCATATTTTCTGTATTAGAGACATTCACAACCAGTCCATATTTTGGCGTGCCATCTTCAGGGCCTTCAACTTTCTTCTTTTCATACTTTGCGAGACCCTCACCCCAGCCAAGACGCGGCTTCTTCCTGGAACTGGTCTCATCTTGTGGTGCTGGAGCAGTGGACAAGACAGAAGCAGCAGCAGGTGACTGAGGTGGTGCCACATTCTTCTGTTGTACCTCAGCCACTACCTCGGTAGACTCCACACCCATACTCTTGGAGCTACTCGAATGGCTGAAACCAGAGCCCCTTGAAGTCAAACTTCCCGACCGAGTCCATTTCAGAGGCTTCCAATCTATAGATCCCAGGCCGTTTTCTTTCACAGATTTCTGACATGAGCTTGATGGTCCATCAGCAGTGCCACCATTCTTCTCGTGCTTCTCTTTCTCGTGCTTCTCTTTCACAAGAGTTTGCAAATGAGACTGATCTGACACGGTATTAGGAAGAGGATGAGAGGAGTCATCGGTCTTACTATTGATGTTATCACATGTTTGGATATTCTCTACAGACTTCTGATCAGTAACCTCGGTGGTGGGTCTCCAAGGACCACTGGATGATGCAGAAGGTTCCCAAGAGGGAGATTTCCAATCTTTCTGGCTAAGGGATCCCCTATGTTCCCTGCTATTCCTCAAATACCTTCCATCAGCACGAGATCCAAAAGGCCGGAAGTTATCATCTTCTAGGTTTCTTTCACCATACCTAGACCCAAAAGGCAGAAACCCATGACCAGCCTCGTCAGGATACATGTGCCAACCACCCTGCTTACCATGACCTTCAGTGGAAAACATTCAAACCCCCGAAAAAAGGGCCGAAAAAGAATCAACAAAAGAAAGAGACATCCCATAGAAGAACCAGACTGTATTAAATAATTCACATTACTAGTTCACAATTTTAAATATCTTAAAGCATGAAAATAAGCAAAGCAGGCATAGATCTATACAACACCAGCCACATCCCATTCTTTCGCTGCTGTTTTTTAACACATCAGATCTGCTCCAAATTCATCATGAAACTCCTCCAGAAAATACTATAAACAAAAAATGAGACCACAAACCCGTTTTCATGCCTAAGTTCAAGAAATTACATAAACTAAGGGTGAAGAACCTTCCAACCATAAGTTACTCAATATAAGAAAACTATTTTCTCTGAGCTAGCCAAAAATTTCCAGAACCGACTTTAACCACACAAAATCAGAAAATAAGGGAAAAAACCTAATCTGTCCCAACCACGATGAGAACTCAGTCTATATTACGAAATACGATTTTCTTTTTTCTTTTTTTTTCAATGAAAAACTCGTTATCAAATGAAAACGATAAAAAATAAAAAGATTGGCTTCTCAATCAACTACTCACCAGGGTGGATAGGGCGAGAGGAACGAAAATCAGAATACCAGCGCTGCTGCTGTTGATGGTTGTTCTGGTGATGGTGATAAGGCGGGGGGTGCGGCGGCGGCGCGTGGGGGTGGTGATGCTGCTCCCTCCATCTATTTTGTCCCCCGCCGCCGAATCCTCCGCCACCAAAGCGGGGGTCCGACCCGGATCTCTCGTGCTTCCTAAAATCCCTTCGATCCCAAGGCAATTGCTCCGGCGGCATCAAAATACCACTTATTCCTCTACTCCCGCAGCAGTTTCCTTTCGCCGCCTCCTTTCAGTCTCATCCAAAACACAACTCACCTCTACTCAGTTCACGCCAACCGTTCTTGATCAAATTTAGGGTTTCAGAGTTGCAGAAACAAGAAGAGGCCAATAAAAATTATGGGGGTTTTTTCTTTTTTCGGCCTTTTCTCTCTTTTCTTAGCAGGGTGGGGGTGGGGGGTTTGAGGAAAGAAGAACTGAAAATCCGGAGTCAGGCAAATGTGATAAGAGACAAAGGCAAGAGAGGAGAGAGAAAGAGGAGTGAGAGAGAGAGAGAGAGCGAGAGAGTGTTTTTGGATTTTCCATTTTCTTTTTCTTTCTTTTCGTAAGGGTTAAATATAGTGTGTATGTGAAGGGTTTTGTTACTTTGGAACTCTGTGTGGGGGCGCTTTAAGAACTTGTACCATATGGACCACACTATGGAAACTCTTTTTTTGTTTCCTAATTATTGTTTTAGGATAATTAATGTTTGTGTGTAAACAGCTATTTTCATCTTACGTCTCGTCGGTCTCGATGTCGGTCTGCTACGCTTCTTCTCATTGTTCAGTGATAAATTTATTATTGCGAATTGAATTTAAAGAGTGTTCAAAAAACAAACTGATGTGGAGATTTTAAAGAGTTTTGAATATATCAAATTTGAAGTGTACGTTTATTTTTCGTATACAGTATTTTAATATAGATAATAAGATGTATCTATTAATACTAACCAAATTTTTTGGCATAATTTGTTTTTATTTTTTTTAATAGGATATGTATAAAGATTTAAATAATCTATAGCAAGTCATTTTTTGTGTGATTATTTGTTTCAAAATTTCCTCTACGTAATTTTTTGCATGTATTATCTAACTTTTTTTTTTTTTTTAGAAATGCAAGGAATCACATATAATTATTTATTTTGAGTTCGGAATTCTTTTTATTGTGTTCAGTTTTTATTTTTTAATCCAACTAAAAATTACATAAATTGTTCTATATGTTTTACGAGCACAATTGAACTCTTAATAAATTAGAACTTTTTTATTTTTAATTTTTTTCACTTGTCTCTCATATTATTATGTATATATACATATACATATTAATTTTTAATTCAAACATAATATTAATTCATAAATATAAACAAACACTGATTAAGACATGATGTGGCATGTACGATAATTTTTATCCTTCAAAAATTAAAATTAGATACATGTTTTTTCTATTTATCGTTTTTTCAACTAATACAAAATATTAAATATTGAAATGAAATTTCCATTCAACTCCAAAATCCCATTGATTTTTAAATTAACTATTCAAAATTATTAAAAAATATACTGAAATAAAATACTTTTATTTGAATATAATAAATTGATACAGTGATTTCGACAGTCGTGAAATATTTTTTATTTTTGAATTTAATGTACCATCTATAATTCACTTGCATTATATTCTAAAATTTAATATCAAAATAAAAACACACTTAATATTACATAATCCACATTTTATTAATTTCTAAGTGGGATTTAATATAATTCTACTAAATTTTATTGGAATAAAAAGGAATGGCCCCCAAAAGTACAACTCGGCCAAGCAACTGCCGAAGGAGTCGGCTGCACCAGATCCCCACTCCATACGTGTGCGTGCGTGTGTGGGTTCGCGGATCTCAACGGAACAATTAATTCTCAATATAATCGGCTCTTACGTCCATTTGATTTTTTTAGAATTATAAATAATAAATAAATTACAATATTTTCAAACCAACCCACCCGGTTTCCGGTTTCCCTCTCTCTTACTTTTGCGCCCATTATTTTTCTTTATTCCAAAATTACCCTTGGTTAGCCGGCAATATTACAGTGGAGGTCACGTGCACCTCACGAGCTAATACAGTGGCAATTGGGCCTGCTGGGGCGGTTAGCCCATTCTCAGTTTTGGATTTTATTTAAGTAAACTAGCTGGCACCTCGTCATGTGTATTTAATAAATATTTTTTTTATATTTTAAATTATATTATAAATAATTAAAATATATAAATTCATAAATTATATTTTTAAAAAAATAAACAAAGAAACTAAAAAATAATTTAAGATTTATCAATATTATTAAATAATTGATGTAGTTAAAGTGAATAGAAATTACTTTTTTCAAAACAAAAAATAATAATTATGATTAATTTTTAAAATTATATATATAATTATAATATTTAAAAATTAGTGTGACGGTGTCACTAACTAACATTTGTCGATGTAAAGAATTTTATTTTTTATACTTAGTATATATAACAATTTGTGCGATGGTATCATTAGTGTAGAAGGACTTTTTATATATATATATATATTAGTATTGATTACAATTATACGAGAGATTGAATATAATTATAAAAAACTCTTTATTGTTTGAAAAATACAAATACTCTTTTTATTTTTAACGTCCGTCTAACAACGAGCCGTCCCGTAGTGGAGGTCCGCCTCACGAGCTAATACAGTGGCAATTGGGCCTGCTGGGGCGGTTAGCCCATTCTCAGTTTTGGATTTTATTTAAGTAAACTAGCTGGCACCTCGTCATGTGTATTTAATAAATATTTTTTTTATATTTTAAATTATATTATAAATAATTAAAATATATAAATTCATAAATTATATTTTTAAAAAAATAAACAAAGAAACTAAAAAATAATTTAAGATTTATCAATATTATTAAATAATTGATGTAGTTAAAGTGAATAGAAATTACTTTTTTCAAAACAAAAAATAATAATTATGATTAATTTTTAAAATTATATATATAATTATAATATTTAAAAATTAGTGTGACGGTGTCACTAACTAACATTTGTCGATGTAAAGAATTTTATTTTTTATACTTAGTATATATAACAATTTGTGCGATGGTATCATTAGTGTAGAAGGACTTTTTATATATATATATATATTAGTATTGATTACAATTATACGAGAGATTGAATATAATTATAAAAAACCCTTTATTGTTTGAAAAATAAAAATACTCTTTTTATTTTTAACGTCCGTCTAACAACGAGCCGTCCCGTTGCATTAGCCAACATTATGCTTTATACAATTTTTGTGGTTAAGTGACAAATATGCATTTTTAGATTATAAAATTTTATATATTTTTTAGAATTTTTAAAGTATTCTTATAAACTATTATGCTTTATAAATTATTTACTTCACCTACCCATAACCACTTAAATATATATATATATTAAAAGTCAATAAGGATAAAGTAGTAATTTCTACCTCATCATTTAGGAATATATAATTACTTTTTATTTGAGGGAGTATTTGTAAATTTTCAAATAATAAGAAAGTGTTCGTAATTATGTTAAATCTCATTACATGGAGATGTAATTTACCTTTTTATTTAACATATACTAATTATTAAGAGAAAGACTTATAAATGAATTACCATGACAAACAAAATATGAATTGTCTAAAATGTCATTAACTATACTTAATTTTACCACAGGTAACCATCTCTTTTATATTAATTGATTTTATTAAATATTACACTGTTGGTGTGCTCCACTTGCCAGTAATAATAAAATTTGTTAGCATTTGAATTTTGAAAAATAATATCCACATACAACATATCTAATAATCTAAATCACATGTGAATTGGATTTGCTCATATCAAATAATAAAATCATATTGTATGTAATACCGATTATATTCTTAAATATTTGTACCAACTAGTTGTTATGGCACGTCGTCCTTGTGTGCATATAACAAATAATTATTTATGCTTTAAAATATATTATAAATAAAAATAAGATAGATAAACCAATATATTTTTAAAATAAATAAATAAATAAAATAAAATTAATTATTATCGACACAAGAAAAATTGGTGTAAGTTAAATTTTCATATAAGTATAGATATGTAGTACAAATCATATAGATCATAAGGGCATTTTTTATACTTTAAAAAATTGATGTCGCGGTGTAAATAATTACTATTTGTGAGTAACAGTAGAGTTTTTTATTTTACATAATATATATATAGTGAGTTATATTTATTTTAAATGATCCACATCCTGTAATCACCACTATGCTATCATAATTATTCTCTGCTTACACTCGTATTCATCACTTGCTCCACTTTTAATCATGTATTGATTTTTATTTTAGAATGTATTTCGGACATATACGCGTGCAACGATACTTGAATTCAAAAGTGAACCCAATTAAAATATAATTAAAGGTTCAGAACTACTCCAAAATCGGCCATTAATAGCATTAGATAAGTTCTACACTTGAATGTATAGAATTATATTTAAATGCCTTTTTAACCCCACCACAATATGTACAATTAGATTGCGATTTCTTTTTAGTTCAATACAATTTACTCCCGTAATATATGAAATGAGCAAAAATATTCATGTGACAAAAAACAACAAATTACCCCTATTTTTTAAAAAATGAAATAAATTATTTTTCAAAACACAGAGGGTTATTAACTATTTTTTTATATAAAATATTTTATTCATTTATCATATTACATAAGGATAAATTGTATTTTTTCCGATATTTTGTACCCCAATTTTATGATGGTGAATCATGAAATGGTAAATTTATGGGACCATTTTCATAGACATGGCCAACCATATTAGTGATACCAAACTTGATTAGACATCAAAATGGAAAAGACATATTTAGCTCAACATATAGGTCCACCCTAGCTAATATGTACTCTCTCTAGGATACTAGTCTTTGATGTTAAAGTTAAAAAATAAATTAAATTATTTTAAATTTATTTAAAAATTAATTGATGAATTTTCATTAAAATTCAATCTGTCGAGAATTCCTCTTGTCCGATTCATATTTGATTTAATTATATCTCATTTGAATTCAATTTAAATCGAAACTAATAATCATATGATATAATTTTTAAAATTCAGTGCGAGTTTCAAACGAACATTATCATTAATGTGTTTATTTGAATCGATTTATTACACAATGGCTTAAAATTATCCATACAATAATCTATAAATATTAATGAAATTTAATGAGAAGAATTATGTTGATTAAATATATGTAATAAGAGGAGTATAGCACTTTTCTCACATATGGTAAGAGATTGCTATATAATTTATAGTGATATTAATATAATTTATAGTTTAATAATCACACGTATTCAAATCATAATCATGGTCGTATGTGTTTCTTGTTATAAAAATTAAGGATACAAATACGTCGAAAAGATGAAATTTGTGCACATGGACCAGAGTCGAATCGATTAAAAATCATATTAAACTAGAATTTAAATACATCGGATTTTCTTGATTAAACCAACTTTGTAAAAAATTAAAAAAGTCATATTTTAGGTGAAAATATGAATCTAAAAAAAATTCTGGATTTCATTTTTTATACTCGACACTGACTAATATCATATTGAATTTGAATTTAAACAATTTCATCGAATTTAAAAAAAGTTCAAGAATATTCAAATTTGTAGTGAATATTAAAAGTTGTTTTTTTTTAAAAAAAAAAATAAAGAATAATTGAATGCATTAAATTCAACTACTCTCATTGGATAGCTCTACCTACAAACGTAAAATCCTGTTCAATATATATATATCTATATAAATATTAATTATTGGTATTATTTATTTATTGTCATTGAATGAGAAGAACATATTATGGAGTCCTCCTTCGTCTTCCCTCTTTCATGGGCCCCACTCATAATTGGGCCTCCAACATGGTGGGCCCACATAATCAACATACATCAAAATATTATTCCTAAATCTTTTGTTTTGAAGTATTTTTCTTATTACATTTTAATGGTTTTGGGTAGTAAGTAGATTTTCACTCACAGCCATATGATTTGGTAGGTGGAAAGTTAGATTTAAACGTAATCAAATTGCTAAATTCGAAAAAGAATGGTTAATTACACTTTCATCCTTTTAAAAACATAAAATCATATTTCTCTTCAGTAAAATTTTGAAATTATATTTATTCCCCTTCAAAATTATTATTTACATCTAACTTCCTTTCATTAGAATTTGAACGAATAATGTTGACATCAGCAGAACACTTATATATATATATTTTTCAATTTCACCTCTCATTTAACATTACCATATAACAATTTTGTATTTATAAGAAAGAAAATATAATAATATTAACCTCACACCATATATATTTATATATTAATATTTATCCCCTTGTAAGTAAAAAAATACATAAAAATATTAAATGAACAGTAAAATTTAAAATTCAAATAATTCTTTAACTCATGTCGCATTTTTTGTCCAACTCCTAACAAAAAAAGTTCAGATATAAATAGAAATTTTTTTAAGGAAGTGTAAGTATCATTCTAAAACTTCTTCAGGAGTAAGTGTAATTTCTCCATTTAGAGAAGGTCTAAATGTAATTAACTCAAAAATAAATATAAATGTTCAACCAATACTACTCTCCCGTCGCATAAAGATAATCTTAGTCAATTTTAAATAAACAAAATAAAAAAATAAATTAGTATTTAAAGAACATTAAAATGGAAAACAAAAAAGGATCATAATCAACATATGCTGCAAAAGAATTCCTCTTGAAATAAAGTGTTACATATTAACGAAAAAATGTGTCAAAAGTTACATATGTGGAAAGTGAGCATATTATAAAGTTTCTACACATTTTCAGTAACATCTCTTTGTGAGTCTTGTGTCCTTCCTCCTCCTGCAGCAGCAGCAAGTCTCTCTGCTGCCAATCTTTCTTCGAGCGCCCGAGCGCCTCTTTCTCTGCAATTTTATCAACAAACCGAATTCATTGATCTTGACCCGAATTTCTTTACTTTCTACACATTAATAGTGGTAGCCGCAACAAACAGATAATGGTATGTAGTATAATTATTTGCAACGGGCTTGACATACAAGACGGCATTGAAAGTAATATGACAGGTTCGTTTCTCAGTATATGGCTTAAGCACCAGTTATCAAACTTCAACGAACATGAGGAGTTTAAGACAATAACATGTTCTTATGTTTTTTAAAGTGTAAGAGCATCATGATCGACATAGCTAGAGTCCTTTAAATACGAAAAAGCTTCAAATTTCACTCTAGTAGTCAAGCCTCCCTATGAAGTATGGCAATGAGTTGCCATGACAATGATCTCCGTCCATTAACTAGATCTTCAAATGATATGAACCATGATGAACCAATTTCGTCATGCTTAACAGATTGCTCTTGAGTAACAAATAGTCTACACTGAAAACAATGATTATAAAGAATTCATAACTTACACCTAAAAGCAAGAGGTAAAAGTATCGGATCAAAGAATATGTCCAACTGATAGCAGAATCATCAATAAGTAAACAGATCTTCCCGACCAGTCAATTAAACTAATCTATCCTTGGTAATGAGCACAAGAACGATTACCTCCTCCTGGATGCTTCAACAGGATCTGAACCAGGCAATGAAGCAACTCCTAAAGTATAGCCCCTGGGCTCATCTGAGGATTCTGATCTTCTTCCACAAAGTAACCTCTCAAAAATTGTGGCAAGAGGATCTATTACTGGTCTGCACACCATCAACCAATGTTAACTGTTGAAATCCAGAAATCGGGAAGGGAAGAAAGGCGGCAGAATTTTTAATCCACACATACAAACTACCTTAAAACTTCAGGGAAGAAGGTAGAGAAAGCAAATTCGTCACTTGGATCACCTCGTAGTTTTGCCTCTGGCTTTTTTTGCCAGTACCTGAGGTAAATCCAACCTATATAGGTGCCGAATATTAACGTAGGAAGATATGATGCTGAATCTGTTGTGAAAAAGCTTACAGCAACAGACACCAATAATGCAAGAGAAGGCAACCACTGCAAAAAAAATTTGAAAGAAGTAATGTAAGAGAAAACTGCTCAGCTTGTTACGCTTTGGACTATATGTTGGTAAGCTGTATTTGAACCAAATGCAAACTCTGAAAGGTCGAAAATCATACTTTTGCTTTTATCTTCAATAAAGATAGTTCCTGATCTGGTATTATCTGTTTGATGCCGACTAAGAATCCTGAAAGAACCCCTTGGAAACCAGAAATGGGCATATAACTAGACAAAGAAATAGCAAGTAGAGAATCAGAATTTATTCAACTAAATCTCTTTGGATGAGAGAACATCAACAGTAAAATAAAGCAATTAGTTAAACAGCAATGAATGTTAAAGACAGGGATCTGCTAGTTGGAGATTCATTATTGGAAATTGTTTAGAATAAAATTTTGAGATATAATCACTTAGCATATTGCTGATCATAGATGCTGGAGTGAAGTTAAAAAGATTGCCTCAGCTCAGTGGTTTTCTGCAATCCAAAAATTTCTAGAATGCAGACACAATAAATTCAACAGATAATGATGGTTCAGGCCTTTTAAATACACTTTTTCATGGAAATTATAGTTCTTGCATCACTTACAGGTAAGATTCCTGCCTTGTAATGTAGTACAATGAAATAGCCGTGATGAAGACACAGACTGACGTTAGAAAGTTGACAACAAAGATGAACTTCAAAAATTCCCTAGAACCCCATATGGGTTCAAGCAGCTTCCCGATAAAAAGAAGACCAACTGTGCTAATGAACACCTGAAAAATAATGCAGATACCTTCAGAACATAGTAATAGGGGAGAAAAGGCATAAGAATTGGAGTAAAATGTAGATGCAGTAGAAACAATGAGAAACTGCGTACCCCGTGTATGGATTGTTCAATGTAGCCAGCTGTAATGAGATTCCATGCAAAAGGAATAGTCCTATGGTAGATCAAACATAAATCAAATTATCATAGTTTTTTGGTTTAAAATCTATCAAAGAGACAGTTAAGATCATTCACTTTCTGGACAACAAGTCAAATGAAGAAAAGCTAATTACATTACCAATGATTCAAGTTCTCCGGAGAAGTAGGGGCCTCCACAGCCGCCCCCGCCCCCGCCCCCGCCCCCCAACACACAAACACACACACGCACACATCCCAAAAGAAAAATCCGCCAAAGCATTCACACCGTTGAAGATTTGCTTAAATATTGTCTATGATTCATGCATTACGATCTTCGGATCAACATTGAATTTCCTCTATCCTAACTGGGAAGCCTTAAAAGGAAAATATCTGATCATATCATAATCTACTTATAATAACCAAGAATTCACACAATTATCTTAATTGGTAAACAGAAACAGTAAACTAACAGGGGAACTAAAGTATTGTTCAACCCAAACCCAGTCACCTAGAAATCCTCCCACCCCAAAACTACACAAAACAACAAAGCTATACATATATACACACTAACAACACACATTCACACACACATAAAGATGAAGGGAAGAGAAAAGAGATACCAAGAATATGAAGAGAAAGAAGATTACTTTGCGGGGATGAGAGCAAGATAAGAAGCTGCAGAGGGTAAAATCTGAACAACAATGTGACCCCCTATTAATACCACCGCCAGCCCTTTGCACAACCTTGTAAACCCCGTGTAAATGCTCAACCCGCCCTAATCAACAAAGCAGAAATAAAGAAAAAATGAAACATATAATCACAACCCAATTCAGATCTGATCAAGATTACATAGTTAAAGAAGTACGATGCACGCATAGTATATGTGATCAAGTACTCACTCCCGAGAGCTGTGGAGAGCTCATTGTGGGCTGAAATGGAGTTTGAACAATGGGGTGATCCGCTTGAAATTCTTAAATTTCTTTTTGGGGTTTTCTGTCAGGGCTTTGGGGTTTTAGTTACCGATCTGATTTTCTGTCGGGGCTTTGGGGTTATCAGTATTCTTGATTTTGGAGCAAGAATAGGAAGATGAACGTGGGTGGTGCAATAAATCCGGTGGCGGTGCAACTAACGATGCGGTGAAAGTAATTTTGGAAATTCCAGTTATCCCCCCGAAAGTTTGTGATATTTCTATTTGACCCCTTTCGCCCGCCAAAAAATTATATATGCAAACTAATTAAAAAATGTTTAAAAAATTAAATTTAAAAGAGTATTTTTGAATTATTTAAATAAAAAAGATATAAGTAACTCTCTATCAATTTTTATAATTTATTGCTAAAATTATAAATATTAAGTTATTTTTTTAATAATATTAAACAGTTGATTTTTTTTCACTTTTTACTTTTATTTTAAATACTCTCAACTTTTATCATAACTTAATGTACAATATTTTTTTTAAATTTATTCTCACCATAAAGGTAAAAAAATTATTACGAACACCCCTTTATTAATGTACAAATTATGAATTACGCCACATTAATATATAATATATATTTTTTTAACATAGTATAACTTATATATTTTATAAAAATAATGATCACAATTTGTTAGTTTTTTTTTTTTTTATGTGTGGGTAAAATTGCTTACACCATCATCACATGAACATATTGTTGACTAGTTAAATACAATTAATAATTATGTAATAAAATGTAAAGAAATTACTATTACAGTCTATTAATACAAATATATCTGATGGGATTCGAATTTGAGGATATGTTTAAGCTTTTGGGAATTAAAAATTTAAGTCTTTTTTTTCAAATGACGAAAAATATTTAGGGTTTATCACATTCATTAAATATATTTTACATAACGGACTATATGATTGAGTTTGTTCACTCGATTATATGATAACGTATGTTAGAACTATTAAACATATATATCTTTTTAAAGAAAAATGAGTGAAAGTGCAATAGCCTATAATTGCATAAATAAAAATGAAATTTTGCGCAATTGAAATTGATTGATAGCTCAACAGTTAAGACAGCAATGTTCAATTGGTTGGTAGAATGGCTAATCACTTCGGCTATTTGTGTGATGCAATACCAAATACCATACCTATAATTTTAATGTTATATCACTAACAACAACAAAAATCATGTCACCATCAATATAACATAAATTAAATTTTATTTTTAATTTTCATCAGTATGGAGTATGATGCCAAAACTCATCCAACTTAGCTCATTTGTTTGAATCAAATTGAAGGCTGAAAAACTATCCAGAAAAGGGGACTCTATTTGCTTTCAATTTTTTGCTGTTCAAAAGACAACAATAATAATAATAAGTAAATTACAACGAATTCTTAACATAATTTAAAATATACCTTATTGTTTAAAAAATTATCAATGCTTCTAATATTTGAAATAATATAATTCTTAAATAAAAGTTCGAAATTATTAACTTTGTCGTTACTATATATTTTTTTTTTGAAGAATTTGAAAAATTATAAAAATATCAAACAAGGTAGATGGACAAATTTTAAAAATTATAAAAATTGTCCAGTTTGTCTTTATCTTTATTCATCTTATACTAAAGAAAGAAAAATCCCTTTAACTACAGTGCAAGCATTAAAAAAAAAATGATAACTTAAATTTAGCATTAAAGAAGGTATACCATTCATATACATATGTACAGTGTTACAAATGTATGACATCTATGATGCTACTGTTTCTCTCTAACTCCTGTGTAAGAAAAATTTGTACTGATACATGTAAGTCACAGTAGTGAAACATTTAGCAGTTTTTTCCAGACATGTTTTCCTCAAATCTGAATAACTTTCCTACCCAGTCATCTTCAGCAGCTTCTTGTCCTTCCACATTGTTACGCTTAGGCCGTCACAGCAATTTGCTTCGAATTATAAGATAAACGACCCAAATATGCTCCAGCAATGGAAACTAACAAACGGTGAGAAGCCATAGCTGAGGCCACAAAGACCAGAATGAATGAAGCCCAGCAGAATCTCAACAGTAAAATGGGATCTTTTTTAGCGGAGTTCAAAGACTTGAAGAAGATAACTCTAAGTCGACGATCCCTGAGGATAGACTCGTACTCGATGTTGGTAGAAGAAATTTGTGGGTTCTCTGCCCCAGTCGATATCAAGATGGGGGAACTAAACTTGGTGATGTTGAGAACTGGCGTTAAAGCTTTGCACATCCACTGGTACAGTATATCAGCAACGGCCTTGCAGAGTTGATGGCGGAAAGGACTTCCCTCTTTTGAAACTAGTGCCTGTATTAATGAAGCTCCGTCCTGTTTTTTCAGAATGTCGCTTCAGTTTCAAGTTCAGAATTACAAGCTAATGTTTCATGGTAATGATCACATTAACCAGCGATTATAGATCTGATAAAAGCAAGGAAAGATGGCAACTTTCATATGTAAAGCATATCAGGAACAAAAATAAGGCTGCGATTAGATAGATGGTTCTTTCCTGAAAACTGGTTTTTGGAGAAATAGTGAGTTTAGAGAAATAAGAAATGATTTGCCATGTGTTTGGATTTGTTTTCTCAGGGAAAAAAATGTAACACGATGACTGTCAATGCGACAGATTTCTGGTAGGTAGGACACCGATGTCTGTTTGGATGATGGACAAATTTTTTAGGGATCTTTTTTCAGGGCTTGCACAACAAATATAAGCTACCAAGAAAAATATATTGAGCACATTTTCCTGGAACAAGGTGTCAATCTATTACAACCTCAATATTTCACTAACTTCAAATGTCCAAACTGTTCACACATGCTCCCATTTCTCACATGTTAGATAATTATTAAATTACCAGACCTCACAACATTGTAAAAAATCCCTATAATCACGATGAAGATATAAACGCAACTTCAACAGTCAAATTCAACTAAAGCAAGCATCAAAAACTTACTGCAGTCATCAAAAGTCTTCTCAAGACAAGACCATTCTTAGATGGTAGAAGTCTCAAAGCCAGGTTTGCAAGATTCACCTCAGGGGCAATTCCATTTGCAGTTTGAGTAAGAGAAGTTCGAGTATTTGATGGAACCAACGCATGCAGCCCTTTCCTGGAAATTATTGCAAAAGAATGTTTTTGGAAGGAAATATGGAGAGTGTCATTTGGAGAATCATAATTCTACTATCACCAGTTGCGAACAGTATTAACAACAAATGTTTTCGTCAAAGTTAAAATTTTGAGAACAAAAGCCATAATAAGGTACCTAGTCGCTCCAAGTCTTAAGAAAACAGCAATCTTTTGCCATTGAAATTCTCTCCTTCTGTTGAATACAACCTGAAAGTTTAAACCAAAGTAAACAAACCAACCCTAGACTCCCACAAACTTTAGATATACATTCAAATATTCTGTCCATAGCCAAATATTTAGCATTTAAATTTAGATGACAATAAATGTGATATATGTATGTTTATGAGCGTACAGATAATATAGAAATCTTCCCCAGAAATGGATTTATAGCATATGAAAGAAAGCTGTCAGCTAAGTCACAAGGCCTCGTCATAGTGCAGGTACTTATAGGAATGAGTGAAAAGTAAAATATATTTATCATCTATCTGGTACCGAATGTAAAATTCGCCTCGCTGCAGCCGAATTGTCAACCAGAAGCTTCTGAACAACATAAGGATATGCAGCTTCAAATGTTTTGAATGTTGGATCTGCAGCTACTGCCAATCCTATGAAACAGTACAAAGAAACAGATAAATGTCGAGAACAGTGGTAATTGTATATACAACAAAGACAGTGCAGTATATGTACTGATGGAGAAACAAAATAGGTATTCCGCGATATAATTCCTGTCACAAAAACCAGTGGGCATACATTGCTGATAGCAAAGAGGAAAACAACTTTATCTTTGGTTTATAAACACCCAAGACAATGCAAGTGAACCTCCCATAGTCCATTAAGTTAATTTGTGTACTGAATTGTCCTTGACTTGCCTAATGATCTCACAAAAAGAATTTAATAAAATAAAAGCTAATGTGCTCCATTCTTATCAAATGCTGAAGCAAACTTCAGTAACCACATCTCTGGGTCTGCCTGTGTGGATTGGCTATAATGACATCAAGGTACAATACCAATCACTTCAGAGCACACAGCGACTTTCACAACAGCAATGAACCAAATCAGTTAGTAAACGATCAAGTGTGTAATTCAGTCCTCGCATCATTTTCCAATGACTTAGGCCATGTCTACTTCATATGACTAGGTGGGATGCACTATTTTATATACATTAAGACAACGTTTACTTTCCCCGATGAAGGCCCCATGCTGATGGTCCTGACCCAGCATCAGAGATGATTTAGGTTGGATAAGGTATCTGCCTCAAAGGTGGATGCAATTGCCCAGGAAGGCCTTTATTCCAAACAGTTCACATTACTAATAGTACGTATTAGTATATCATCTCCACACTGGTACCAAGTGAACATATTATTCATTGAGTATTTAATCTACCCATATCTTATCACATTATTCATCAAGCATCACACATCTTATATAACAAAGTAAATGGTCCCTTTACAGGAGAACAATCCCTTTTCCCTATTACTTTCAGCTCCGGTAATGAAATGGGTATATGGCTGACTTGAACTGAAGCTAATCTGCAACCAACTTAGCTCAGTCATTACCTTCACAACTATCTAAATAATATCAGTTCAATTTGATTCCGTCTCTTCTATCTACATGGTTAACATCCAAAAAACTCAATCTGCCAAATGAATAAAATGGGATAATATTCATGCTGAATAATTTACAAGATTCTTGGGCACTTGGATTTCCTCTGAACCCTGATTCTGTGACCTCAAGCATCAGTTTCCATATTGATGAGAGATCCAGGTCACGGACCATATTCGAGGGTCCCCAGTTAAAGTGTTCATCTACACCTCTATGCTCACTCTCTTCATTATAAGACAAGAAAAAACTCACCAATGTGTAGTAAAGACAAATAATATAGAGTGAAGTCTCTTTTCTGTCTCTCTCACTCACTCATACACACACACTCAATTGCATACATATCCACATACTGACCCCTGCATACAGTTCATCTCAGATTAGTCCCGTAACATAATAATATCAGTTTGAGTTTAGTAGACTCGTTAGAATACCAATCAACTTAATTGTTTCTGATTTACCCCATCACTAGAGCTTAAATCTGTTTGAGAATCATGAAAACAAAGTTCTGATTAAAGAATTTTTTTCAAACAATCAATTTATATAGCTCAGTTGCCTTCTGGTAACCTGGTTTTCTATGGCAATCTCATACCAAAGATGGCCCCTACTGTACAGCTAGGTATTGATGGTGGAGACTTACAGTTACAGTGAGGTGTTATGAAATAGCAACTTTCTTGACCTACTGTTCCAGCTAGTCTGATGCATATGACATAATCTGGCAATTCTGTGCCAGCTTGCTGTACTTTCATGAGAAAACCATTATTGCATATCAAGATGATGTCATATAAGGCATCTCGGAATCAGTTTCATGAACTTGGCTGTAGATAAACCAAGCTCCCAAGCATTTCAGGGGCAGGCAGATTGAATCACTTTTATGGGCCCCATAAACACTTCATACACATGCCACCCCATCTCATCCCACCCGCTAAACTGATCATTCTTCATCCAGAGATAAGGTATTTTACCAGATAATATCAATCATGCATATCCATATGACCCAACAAAGAAGGTAAAGATTAGTCAAGTACACAATGTCCAAAACAAAGACAAAAATACAACTTGACTTTCACGTGTTCTACTTGTATGCTCATAACTGACACTGGTGGTATGGTTCACATGAGTTACAATACCATTCACATTACAACAAAGGTTTTATTAGCACCATCTTTAGCTTTTAAAGGATGCAACATTAGCATAATAAAAAGGGGCCTGCTTAATTTGGGTTCCTCTAAATATAGAGAACGAAAAGTTACCTTCCAAAGATGCCAGAGACCGCAAGACAAGTATATAGTACGGCGGCATGCGGCAATGGTACTTTAGTGCTACGGACCATATTTTACCAAGTACCTTCAGGATAAGTAATTAGAGAAATAGTAAAAAAAACTGAAGAAAGTAAGGAACCACATATAGAATCAAAAGCAGCCTCAGATATTCAGGTATTTCCTTATAGAAGTTAAACAATTTGAGAAATAGTTACATCCTATCTGCACATATATTGGGTGGCGTTTCCAAGATAAATGAAAATCATATGCTGCAATGCATGTTATTGTTGACAATGTTTAAACATGTTGAATAACTGCTCAGCAGCTCAGAGTTATATATTTTTATAGTAATAATTCATATGAATCGAAAATCTCAAAGAGCGGATACATTGCATAGTGTATTCACAAGAAAGAATGTGCAGAAGTGCATAGCTGCTGATGTTAAAATTAGTTAAATTCAATAGATTGACTCTGGAGAGATTTTCCATAATATGATGCATTCAGTAGGCAACTGTTGTGAAGGCCCTTCCTAACTTATGAATCTTTCCGTCTGAACTGGTATATGATTAAATTTTAACTTGTCGAAAGGCAAGTGCATCTCTATATCTTTATATTCCTGACAAATTTGGCAATACCAGCAGTTCCTGTAGATATGGATGAATGCCATTCAATCAGTTTTCTGAACCATCGTCCACCATTACATGACAAGAACTTGGAGTGCAGCCTCTCCAATCCTTAGCAATCCTGATTAAAATTCAACGAGGAAATGTACGCAGGTGCATTCCCTCGCCAAACTACTAGTTGTCAAGGGTTCTCTAAGTTCCATGATGCCTTCCATTTGAGCATCCTCTTCAAGCTAACACATAACTCACATTTAACTCTATAACTATTTGAACAGCATAAAATAGAGTTAAAAATTTTCATAATCAATATATAGCCATGAAGATAAGTTATTAATCTCAAAGGATTGCCTTATTGTCAACTGGACAGTTCAGAAATAAGAAGCCCTAACATAGACATGAACCTTACCCGACTAAACTTGACATCTACCATTCCACTGTCAACTTCAAACTCTCCCATGGCATATTCCAGGTCCTGAATCATTTCACAAAATGTCAGCTATAGCAAACCCAAGTCTTTGAGACAAATCCTAGCAGAAGATTAACTTCCAGATCTAAAAACCACATCCCACAATAGTCGAAAAACCTCGGTCGATGCAAGGATAACAGAATAACTGTGGGGGAAAGAGAAATTCCAGATACTGATACTACCAGGGCAAAACGCCTTATGTTAGTTCCAGGTCTTATAACATCCATTTCAGTCAAATCATGCACAAGGGATGCCCAATCGCCGTTTACTATGTGAACAACAGAAGCAAGCATGGCAAACTGGTGCTGCTTGTCCATCCGACAAAGCAAGCCAAAATCGAGAAACCTATTAGGTTAAAGAGGTGAAAAGGAGCACCCAAGTGTTAGATATCTGTTAAACTGGTAAACATCTATATCAAACTGATGAGGGTAAATGATAATTGATAATAAAGCACACAGTTCTATTAATAAGAGAATTGGAAAGAGGTGCATACCCTATTTTCCCAGATGATATGTAACGCAAATTCCCAGGATGGGGATCAGCATGCATCAGGCCAGTTTCAAGAAGTTGAACCAGTGATGCCTCCACTCCTTTGTTGACCTAATGCAGTTCATTCAGAAAAGTCAATAAGCATAAAATGGTAGAAGTACACAGTTTATTGGAGAAAAATGATGGGAATAGTAGGTGAGAAATACTTGTATCTCCAGCATTAGGGTAAAATCAATTTTGGTTATTGTTCTGCAAGTTGCACACATTTTACTCAAGCAAATGGCCCCCGCTAAGTTATAATCTCTACAAGATTCTACAACCTTATACTGAGCTCCAATTACTATTGGTGGGCCCTTAATTTAGGGGACAAGGGTATGGCCAAAACCAAAAAGGCATTTTGAGGTGTACTCCAACACCCTTATCAAGCTACCTGACATAAATGCATGTCTGGCACCACTAAAACACCATAGCTTTCCCTAGCGAAACAGATTATTATTTTCCTTGCATACAAATTTTTTGGAAACAAAGGCTTTCTTGATCCTGAATATATGAAATTAAGTACCTGCTTCATGATTTTTCAGTTCACACATTCCCACAAAGACATTCGAGGCAAAGATGATGACATTACAAAACCAACAGTATGAACCACTTATGCAGGAAAGGGAATGTAAGAAACATAACATATTCACTCGACAACTTTCCCAAAGCATTATTTGAGTATTAAGCACTTAGAGATGCCAAAGCAGTGTGGAAACAAGTTTTTAGTTCTGAAAATAATTTTCTTACAATTTGCATCAAAGTTAATCTAATTATACTGTTTTAAGTTTTCCATCCATTATTGGTTCAACTTCATTGAAGTTTGGTGTATCATGTGAAGATATTAAAGAGCAAAGAGGAAGTGATAGCTCCTTTTATGAGAATTAACAGATGCTCTTTCAGATAACATTGCGCTTGGACAAAAATGATTTCAAGACATCTTCATACCAGATCAAGAAGCTTTCTCTTAGATTCCGTCGAAGATGCAGATATTAACTCACTTGGACTATCACCAACCAACCATTCCATAGTTAAAACTCTCTTCTTGCTCAAATGTGGAAAGACCTTTGGCAAGCAAATAAATTGAAAGCGAGAATGAACTTCCTGCAATGAAATGAACGACTAGCAGTCAAAAGCAATTTAATATAATGGACAAGCACTGGATATACTTTTCTAATGATGTCAGTAGACCAAAGGAAAAGTCACAAAAATTATCCATAATGTAAACAAATTGTCTAAATAATGCATCTCTGGATCAATCACATGCTGAATCAAGATAAACTCAACTTTTGTTTAATCTAGAAAGTGATGACTAGATATTATTTATGATTGTGATCATGGCATCAAGTAATTACTGATCCAAGGGTTTTTAGTTTGCACCTTATAATGGAAAACCTCTATGTTTAAGAGATATCTCTTTGTCAAGCAATACATCTCTTTTAAGGAGAGATAAGTGGAATAACTCCAAAGCTCTAATACACAGACATAGATTAGAGACTTTTCCCCCTGTCTTTGATTTTCCAGAATATAATTACTTATATTTCTGCAGATATTATAGTGATCTGTCACAAGCAATTGCTTGGAGGCATGTAACATGCCTAAAAACCATCCTCTGATTTCATTCAGTTACGAAACGAATATTTTGTAACCAAACTCAGGAAAATATTAACTACAGAAAGTACTAACTTTGTGAGACTTAGCATCACAACAAGTAAAAGGAGTAGGCGACTGAATTATGAACAAAGGGAGAACAGCAGTATCACTTCTCAGGATGAACAGCATAGCAAATTGAAAGGTACTGTCAAGCACTTTCGATGGGTCAAATTATGATCATATCCAGCAAATGGGGAAAACTGGCGTAAGGTATCCCCAGTCTTTATCATAGTACTGAAAAATCATTTTTTTTTACCTCTATTTGCAAATATCGTTTTCCAATTAACTCTAACCTCAAGGTTGCAGACTATTGTCTGGTTCAATATGAATCAAGAGAGCTTTTCACCTGTTTTTTCATTACAGAAATTTCTTTACATACTGTTTGAGATTGGGGAGGGTAGTCGAGTGCATGAAGAATAACCAAGTAGAGTTCACAATAGAACAGATACCTTGAATTCTAAAGCATTTGCTGCCTCCAAGTTGTAATCTAACTCCCCAATCAAGCCTTTTCCAAGTTCATCAGCATACACACGAAGATCATTTTGTCTTTTTGCTATCTTTTGCAAAAGCCCTAGCTGAAATAATACTCAGAGTTAAATTTCAGCACCTATCTTACTTTGAATAGAAATATTAAACCCAAGAATTTGAGACAAACCCCTATACGAAGAATATAAATATCTCGAACAACAACATGGCGTAAGTTAGGACGCTGAACTTTCACAGCAACATCAATGCCATCATGAGTGCTTGCCTTGTAAACCTGTAAAATTAGTCAACTACTATATCAGAAAAAGACAAATGGTAGCCTACATAAATTTATAGACAATCAGCGTCTATATATTATCTCTTTTCTCCTCTGAAATCATTTTCTCGTTTCCCATATCTTAGGTAAAGTCTAAAGCACATGACTTAGTATGAAAACCTTTTACACCTGCCCAAAAGAAGCTGCAGCTACAGGCTCCTCAGAGACATTGCTAAAAAATGTCTTCACGGGAGCACCTAACTCTTCCTCAATGATCTTCATCGCTTCATCTCGTGGGAAAGGAGGGATTTGATCATGAAGCTCTGACAAAGCCTGTAATCACAACTTCGACCAGAAATGAAAGATAAAAATATGAATTATCTTTTGCATCTGGACAGCATTGCTATAGAGGAATAGCAAATGAGTTCTTTCTGGCAAAATTAGCTGCCATGTTAATGTGACTGCTTCTACTGATATCCTTGCGCCGGGGAACATAGTAATAACTATTGCACTACAATGATTGGGGCGGGTTATTTCCATTTACTTCATTTCTTCTATGTATTGTCCAAAGACCACAAATATATTGTTGACAACTCACATAATCCAATTCACAAAAGGTTATTTGAGGGTAAGGAGAATGGAACGAACTGTACAACCATGAAATTAAAACAAAATTGGATGTGGTTGTTTGAGTTGGACTGTCGATGACTCATGGATCATAGGTGATAAATCAATGATCTATTTTCTCTCTTTGGCCTTGAACAAATACGGAAATACTGGTGCCCAAGCTTGTGGTAAATTAATCATGAGATGTAGAACCAAATTGATCAGAAAGATAGACAATGAAGTTCAATTGTCCAGTACCGGGTGTGCCAAGCCAAGGTAATAGCAATCTCTAATGTTCAACCATGGGGCAGAAAACTGATGTTGTGTTCACTAGTGATCGCTATTCTATAGTTCATTTTACACATTCGTCAAGGGACCATATATTATTTAACTTAAATAGAGATGATCCAGTCATACCTTCGAAATTTCATAACCAATTATATCTGGTCTTGTAGATAGGGATTGACCAACTGCACATAAGCAAAGGCATTAGGAAACTGATAATAAATGAAAACAATAACATGATATTAGGAGAATTCATAAAGAATCAGAATGATGATTCAGAGCACTTTCATACAACTATAAATAGCAGACAGCACTCTTCAACTTCTGATCTGCAACTTCTATTATAATGATAATGAACTGGTAATACCTTTTATAAAAGTGGGGCCCAAGTTCAGCATTGTATCTTTTAACACTATCCCGAAATTGTAATCAGAAACATTTTTATGACCATCCTCCTCAGCAGCCGAACTGATTCTAGAGATCCTGAATTTGATTGTAGCAGAAACAAACGCCATAAAGACCTTCCACAAGATAAAGCCCAGTAAGGATCTAGTTCAATATATATTAGCTCACGCCAATAGCGCTTGCCCACTCTATACCCCCAGAGAGTAACAAACAGTAACTTCCAATTATACAAATTAAATGGCATGACAATTTGATTACATTAAACAGACATCTCACACAAAGATCAACAAACTCAGTCAATAGGAAAAGAAAACAAATATTTACAGACAGAATACATTTGCCTGCAAACAAATTGCTACATACAGCATGACCCTAACAACAAAACAATATGACATAATATGCACAAAGGCAAATCTGGAAGTCTATAATAAGATGGAACTGAACAAGGTCAAACGTTGTTCAAATATTTTCTATTCTTGACAGGCATGTTTAATGCCCATTGTCCATGGGCTTCCGTTATTCGATTTCAGTTGGGTCAACTATCGGACCAGGAAGCATTTTATTGACAAAAAGTAATCTTCTATAATCAAAAAGCAACTAATACCCTTAAGTTCTCTAGTTTGGGTACTATCCTCATTCTACTAGGCGAAGTTCATTTGAGTTATCAATACTTGCATTCTTGCAGCGTGAACATACCTTGTATTTGCTATGCTGCGATTCTCAATTTCTGTTTTCTTAAACTTTTTCCTTTTTCTTTTTCTTCTGCATCTTCCACTATTTTTGTTCTTTCAGAGAATTTTTCAGCTCCATAAATGTTCTTCCTAAACTTGAGAGAGAACTTCATGAACCCCACCACATATTTGAGTCATAAACGAATATATCTCAATGAACTAAAGTTTAATATGCTCAGACACATGTTCTACAGCACCAAAAACAGACAAACTCAAACCTCTTTTCTTCCTAATACCACCAATAGATCTTTATGAAACTTAGTAGCACTTAATCCATAAAAATGTCCACAAAGAAAACCACCATAAAAGTAATTAAGAGAAGTTTAACAATTTCTTCCTTAAAAAATATGTAGTCAAAGGCAATAATCCAGACTTCTGCTACTGAGTGCATCTAGTATGACATTGAAGAACATGCTGCACGGAGCAGGATGCTTACAGCTTTGTTAATTTGATTTAATGATTTCAGAAGTTTGATTGTTACCATATATTGGGTTATCCGGAATTTACATTGTTTCTTGTGGGAGGAGGATAATCAAAGTGGATGTGCTACAGTTGTGCATAAAAGCACAGGGTAAGAGATAAATATATGCCTATCAAGGGAGCTTATGCCTTTGTGTCATCAGCTTTCATTACGTGATCAGATTGCATCAATGTGATCTTACTTTGTCAATTATTTTCCCTCCCATAAAACATAACTCTTTCATATCCTTTTCACAGAAAGATTCAAAAAGGAAAAACGTAAAAACATCTGCAAAAACTCGCATGCCCTTCTATAAACTGGTGAAAATGATAGTTAACAATTTCGCGGGAATCTAGACATGAAGTGGTCATTTTCATTCCTTGAATTTCGAGCACACAATCTTCTAACCTTAATTCCATGCCTTCTATACTGAAGCTACCCCATGAGAAATTAAAAGCATTTGATAATGCACTGATGAAAAAGGATATCTTTGTAGAGCCTGAAAAAAGTATGAAGAGCAAGCTGAACAAACAAGATTGGAGTTTGACATTGTATGCAAAACTTCAAATCAGCAAAACATACTCAAGTTTCTGCCTTGTATGAGGAGAGCAAAAAACTTAGCTTCAAACTTCAGCCCCATGCAAATCTAAAAGCATTTGACATTGAACAACAAAAGAGGATACCTACAGCATACTATAGTAAAAATCAAGGGTAGGTTGAGAAAAAAAGCGAGAATATGAAACTTTGATGCCACCAGGAAGCAACAGTTTAGGGGTTTTCTCTCCTCTCAAAGGGACTTGAAGAGTTTGATGTCAAATATCACCAGAACATGGATGAACTTCATTTCCCACTCCAACAAAAGAAGTCTGCAAACTGTCAAAACATACCTCAAGGAGTCGGAGGGCCACTACATGAGGCCTCAAGGTGAAATAGTCAGTAACTTCCTGTGCATCATAGAATTCAGGAAGAGGCTTTGTCCACATCTTAGCAAGATAGTAATAGTAACCAACATACACCTCCAAGGCCTTAAGATCAGCCAGAAACAAATCAGTACCAGAAAGTTCTGCAACAAAGAAAATAAATCAGGTTCTGATAGTTAATCTGTAAAACAAAAAGAGTTCTGCAAACTTTCTCGAATGCTACACATAGAGGAATGTGGTGCAGAACACCCATGCAGTATCCACATCCTCACCGATGCATATGCAAATGCACATCTTTTTTACATCTATTGTAGTATTTAAATTTTCAAGAGCAACTTGAAAGTGGTAAAATAATTTCCAGGTCGAGCCTAGCACGAGTTCTGCAAAGCAATGCTTTACCAGAAGTTCAGGCTATGCATTTTCTGGTGATAAATTGACATATACAAACATGTACGGATATAACGCAACCAATATGAGCAAGGTAAAGCGTCAAACGTCTTACAAAGATTGACTTTTGCATGCATCAACTCCCACACATAAAAGGAATCTAGTGTTCATATTTCTGTTTTGCGAAAAAGACAAACTGAATCAAAGAAGGTGTGTCATATTCCCATCCAAACAATTAACAAGAAGGGGTGTTAAAATCCCACCCAAGCCAGGTTCTACAACAGACTAGGCCCAATTTACCATGCTCTTAAACCGAATTATGCTGGATGAACCAAGTGGGTGGCACCCGGACCAAACACACCCAAACCTTGAATGAAAAAATTGCCTATGTAGCAACTTCTGATTAAATCTTAATCCAAATAATTTTCCATGAGCCCGTGATCAACATTCTCTACAACTTCACTGCACTAAAAACCCACTTGAATCCAAATTCAAGAAATACATAGTATAAGAATCTAATAATTAGGGTGGTGAAACAATGAGAAAACAACATTCCAATAAGTAAACAAAACCATACTCCCCTCCACTCATGCTCCTGCAAATACCCACATATAATTTTCTATATCTACCTCTAAAACAGCACTTTTCTTTTCAGAACAATCTCATGAGATTGAGTATGCAACTGGCACTATCATCCCATCACTACTTCAAACAGTAAATCATAAAAAGACACAAACATTTCGAACTTTCCAACTCTTATGCACAATCACATACTTAGTTCAAAGATACACATTCCACATTATTAAATACCTGGATAGTAAGGTTGAGGCCAAGACGGGAACCGAGAGAACTTCGCCTGCGGATCCTCCACATTCCGCAGCCATACCAAATCCTCCACCGACTTGGACACCTCCGGAATCCGAAACGCTTTGTTAGCCCATTGCAATCCTTTGCCGAAACCCGCTTTCAGAAACTCGACGTCCTTCTGCACCACTTCCACAATATTCCCCAACCCACCACCGCTTTTACTCAGCTTTTGATTCTTCTTGGGGCCGAAACTTTTACTGCTTCCACTGAAGTGATTCTTCCTGGTTCTTGGAGTGGCTTTCGTAGAGCAAAGAACAGGGACCAGCGGCGCTACTGACGCCATAAAGGCCCGAATTCTCCACGATTTCTGAGTGGTGGGTTTTCGAGATTGGTTTATGAGGCGATCATTTGGGTAAAGATGCCGTGATGAGAATTACTGGTGATTTTATGGTCCAAGTCTGCGTAGAGCAAGAGCAGCAGTGAGATTGGAGAAAACGGATAAATAGTGCCCTGTTTGGGGGCGTCATTTTTTTCCAGTCTTGGCTTATGGATAATTTAGTTTATGGTGTCTCTTCACTTTGTGCTACTTTAAAAAGTATTTTGATGAGTTCAGAAGTTTTCTTTTTATAATTTATTATATAAAATTATATTTTCCAAGATTTATAAAATAGTTTATTATATATTCAAAAACTTATAAAACATTAATTTTTTTGATAAATAATTTTCAAAATTTGAAGATAAAATTATAAGATCTAAAAATAAAATTACAAGCTCGTAACTTATTTATAAAACTAATGCCGACATTTATGAGTTTTATAATTTTATTTTAACACTTCAAAAAAATATTTATAAAACAAAATATATCGTCTTAAAAAGTTTAAAAACAACTTATAAAGCTAATTTTGTTTTAATAAAATTAGCCAAACATGCTCTAATGATTAGGGCTCAGAATCAGTTCTCATGACTCTACATGTAAGAGTTTGTAGATTTAAAAATAATAATTGCAACAAGCAAATAAATATTTTATCTTGTTTATAAGTTTATTTCTCTTTATTTTTTCCTAAATGTGTTCATAGTGAATGAACATACTTTCTCTATTTAAACAAATATTATTGCATTATTCGATCAAACTATATCAAAATCCCGATTCTCTTATATTTGAATAACTCTATTTAAATGTAAAATTTCAGATGATCGTGAAAATTCTGAAATATTATTTTCAGAGCTATTTCAAGAATTGTAATTGAAGAATATTGCTTTTATAAAAAATAAAATTGAAATAATAATAATTCTATTTTATTGTGTAGTGTTTTATAACTAATATATATATATATATAATTGTGTAATTTTGTAAAAACACATGAAAAATCATATTGCTAGCATTTCCACGTAGGCAACCTGCAGAGAGTGTTGATGCTCCACCTCCACCATATAAAGCCCCTAACAATATCCACCCCACATCAACATTTGATTGGATTACAGCAGAAACGTGGCCCAATCACACAGCAGATACCACAGCCCACAGCTAATAAGAATCAGACTTTGGATCTGCCGGTATTCCCTTCCCTTACACAATCACCACTCACTCTCAATTACTTTATGTACTAGTAAGTATGGT
This sequence comes from Sesamum indicum, assembly GCF_000512975.1. NCBI lineage: Eukaryota > Viridiplantae > Streptophyta > Magnoliopsida > Lamiales > Pedaliaceae > Sesamum > Sesamum indicum. Next base: position 8,353,578 of record NC_026151.1, read on the forward strand.
ACGTTATATGTATGGATATAATTTTTATAAAATATTTAAAATAAAGTATTTTTTAAAATTACATTATTTACTTTTTTAAAAAAAAATTAGTCATTATCGAAATGGAGTATTTTTAAAATATATAAAAAATAATTAAGACAAAAGAGTTATAAAAAGTTGAACGAACTTACAAAAATACCTTAAACTGTAATAAGCATATTTGCAACAATATATGTCTTTTAATTTATTTTAATTTAGTTATAAAAAACACATAAACAGATCCCAAAATACCAGAGGCATTGGGCTCGGGCTAGTGGGTTGAACAACTTATTTGGGCAACCCGGCTCCATGGCCCGCCCGACCCACCAATTTGTTGAATATGGAGCATCAAGAAGGGTACTGGGGTGGAGCTTTTGACCCATTGGGCTACTCCAAGAACTCATGAAGGGAAATAGAAAATGTTAAGGTGGAAGATTGGTCACATACCATGTGTTTGGTACGTGACTGTTTGGATATTTACACTTTTGGTCTGATTGGTCACGTGATTATCGCTTTCGATCCCACAAATAAGTTTCAATTAAATTAGACATTCCATGTTTGAGGTTGAATTAAGATTTAAAAAAAAAATCTAATTTTTGTGAGATTGATTTTGGTATTTTTAATAGGGATTAATTAAGGATTTTAAATTATGTATTTGGACTGATTGAATAAATGAAGTTGCCCAGAGAAAAATATAGAAACTGGTATCTTTATTATAGGATTAATTGCATTTTACCCCAATGTAAGAATCACAACTAGGTAAATAATAAAACAACTCAAAATTTAAAAAGAAAATGTAATAAATCATGATAGGACTTATATTGTAGCAAAATTATATTTTTAGTTCCATAGAATTGGGAGTTCAACACATTCTGTCCTCTACTTTAAGGAATTTCAAAATGGTCTCGAAATTGAGAAAACACAACATATTTATTTCTCAATGGTTTTAAATTGAGAAAACTCGACGCATTTAGTCCTCCATTTTACGGGATTTATGGGACTAAATGGTCGAGTTTTCTTAATTTCATGACCATTTTAAAAACCTTATACAACAGAGGATTAAAAATATTGAACTCCCATCTTACGGGACTAAAAATGTAATTTCCTCCATCAATTACTCCTTATATTTTCACTCTACTTAATATGCTAATAATTTTATTTTGTTGTAAAAGAAGTACTAATTAATTCTTTAATTCATTTAATACATGTTAAAATAATTATTCCAAGCTATAAATACAATTTTAAATATTTACAAGAAATATGTAAATTCGTTAATTAATTTATATATAATTAAAAAATTCTTTATTTTTTAGTTTTTGGGAAGAATTTGAAGAGAGTGTAAAGAGCAGAAGGTGGTAACTCCCATGGCTGATGGCCCCTTTCTTTCTTTACACTTCTCTTCTTTTCAGACAATTGTTAAGGATAATTTATCCAGCGCAGAATGTTCTCCCCATGTACTACTACTCCTGCAATTGTTAAATAGCAATACAAATTAGTTTTTGAGCACGAACACGCAACGGTAATAGATCGTAGTTTTTACGAGGATGACTAAAAATATTTTCTGTAACTGATATTTGACCATGGCTAGTTGCCCTAATTAATAAGGAATAATCGTAGTAAATAGTTATCGAGCACGACCACACAACGATTTTTAATCATAATATTTACGAGAGTAGCTAAAATATTTTTCATAGCTAAATATCACAATAAATATTTTTAGCGTTATGTATGTGTAAGAGGGTGGGGGATAAATTATGAAGGGCAAGACCAAAATCAAGAGTTGGTCTGAGGAAATCTACAAAAGTGGTCCTTTTCTTTTCTTGATGCAAGAACCCCAACATATGTCCTTTTTGACCTGCATTTTGACTGTATGTATATAATACCTAATTATGGGGATCAAGAAAGAAATGGAGAACATCATCATCATCACCATCATATATAGCTGCATGCATTAGGGTTTCTGCCCAGGGGGTGTGGGGATGGGGGTGGGGGTGGGGGGTGGTCCATCCCCTCACCCCCACCCCACAAAAATAATAACAAAACTTAGCCAAGAAAGCAGCTATCATGATAACAACCCCTCCTTTCCCCATATAATCTCACACTATGCTACTCTCTGCACAAACCCTAGCTACCTACTCTCTCTCTCTCTCTCTCACAGACACACACAATATACTAGGGTTTATGCAGATGAACCTAATTAATTAAACACTCTCCCCTCCCCAATTGGTAAAAATTTGCAATTTTGATCTTGGAGGTTTAATTACTATATTTTTTTTAAAATGGCCTCTCAATTAATAAAAATTATAATTTCAACCCTGTAAGTTTAACTTTATTTTTTGTTATTTTGATCCTCTATATATAGAATTAATATTATTAATTGTTCCATTAATGTTATATATATATATATGTGTACTGTTTTAGATAAATATTTTTTCAATAAATACAACAAATATATGAGAAACACTATCCGAGAGAAGAATATAGCAGGAAAAGATTGTTAATTAAAATTGTTTTTGTTAATTTGTATATTATATATCTTATATTCATTTTCCAAAATACTATGTTATAAGTGTTTATATATGTTTAGATATAAATATTTTCTAGTTTAAAAAAATACAAATAATTAATATTAATTAAAAATTTTGTACATAATTAACTACCATTAATTATTTAAAATTACTAAGTTATCTATATTAATATCTCTATTCCATATATTAAATATTTTCAATTGCTTATTGCAACTAGCTCGCTAGAGGAAGAAACGCGACTTTTCATGATTAATTACCATCATGATTATCAAAAGTTCAAAATTCGTGTTTGAATTTACTAATTAATCACGACGGCTCGACGATTATATATTAATCGTTTCTGTAGGCGATACCAAAACATTAACTATAACTAAATCTTATGTTATACGTATTGTGTGGTTGATAACATAGATCATATAAGCTCATATATACAATATTAATGTATTACAATACTAACGTTAAAATTTGTAAGATGTTAAAATTTATTTTTTAAAAAAAGAAGCATTTCATAAAGTATTAAAATAAAATAAAATTATAAAACTTATAAGATCGATATTATAAGTAATTATGATAATTTTACCAAATATTCAAGTTATAAGTTTCCAAATTACATCTGATTTCTCAATACAGAAAAGTAAAATACAATTCCACCTCATTAATGTGCGCTTACAGTAAATGGCTCAGATCTTGATGGATATTCCAATACCTGGAAGGAAAAAAAAATCAGAGGTTAATCAGATGATTAATTATAAAAAAAAATGAAAATATAGGTGAAAAAGTACACTTAAATATAATAAAAAAATCCCAATTAATTGAAAAAAGAAATAATTTATAAATTTGTAAAAAAGCGATAATTAGTGGAAGGTGTGGTGTGTGCAGAGATGATGAGAAGAGTGGGAGGAAGATGATTGGGGGACACTAAGGTTGTAACTTTCATGTTGTCTCTATGTGCAGAAGCTGTGATGCCTTAAGGGAATATATATATACTCATCACTATTCTTTCTTACACCCTTTTCTTTTCTTAATATATATCTCACTCTCTCATGGCTCATCTTCCTCCACGTCAAACTCTCATCCCACAAGCATTCCTTCCTTGTTATATGATGTTGTTTGGAATTCAATCGGTTTGAGGTATTGTTTGTTTTCTTGATCTCATATAAAGACATCTCAGTAGAAAGAGAATTATAGGTATGAAATCCTATAAAATGTTTAAATTTTTCGTCTGCAATTAATGTGAAATGATTGTCTATATTAATGTATGTTAATCAAATATTATAAATCGTATGTAATATGTCTTAATTCTAGGCAATCTATTTTTAGAAACAGAAATCTTTATTATAATGTACCGAACAGTATGAATCATGTCATATTTATGCAACATAAACCCTACATATAACCAGTATATATAACTTAATATTGGTCCATTTTGCATGTCGGAAAAAAGGCTATATCAATATAATCTTATAACAGATACGAAATTCTTGCTCAAACAGATAAATTTGGTTAAATTTGAATCAATTATTAAAAATAATATACATATATATAATACACTTTTTATGAGATTGATGTACAATCGAGAAACAATAATCTGCACATTTCCATATGGGTAATAGTTAAAAAAGAAAACTCTTAACAAGGGAGCCTTCTACTACTGCAAAATAATATATGTAAATGAAATAGACAACAGTTTGAGAAGGATCAGCTATTTGATATCAGAAAGCTGTTTGATATTTTCACACTCGATATATATAAGAATATATCTTATTTTCGTCTGGACACAGACGATTTTAACTATAAAAAAAATATATTATTTCCAAGAAGACTATATAAGGATTACATTAGGTAGCAAATTAAAAAATAAAAAACAAATTAAAACCAAATTAATATTAGGCAAGAAAAATATGCACAAATAATTAAATTAATTAATCAACATAGCGATAACGATGTACTTTGAGTGGTTGAGGCACAATGGTGGGCTAGCTAATTTTAATTATACTGCTAATCTACTGGACGGATTGAATAAAACAAAAACAAAGATCTATGTAAGGAATTAGTACTATTTACATTCCTAATTAGTGCTAATTAACGTAATTAATATCCAAAATAAGAACAAAATGATGATTAACACACATAGTAAGTGTGAATATATATATATATATATATATGCTTGGCTCCTCATACGCCATCTACGGAAGGCCATCGACGCCTCCGATGGGCTCTGCAAATGGCATACAGGGAGCCAGGCATATAATAACTTACATACATACATATGTATGTATACGCAAGTATTCCACAAAATATGTATGTATATATACCATACGGATACGTATATTGTTAATTAATGCCACAAACCTACATGCAAACACACACACACACAAAAGGGTAATTGTGCATGGGAGATGCCATTATACATATGTATATGATCAGAAAACAAGAAGATGATGGGATTGAGTGGTGAGAAAAACAGTAGTGTTAGGATGTATATATATATTGGTGCTCTCTCTCTCTCTCTCAAACACAAACACACACACACATGTGTGTGTGTGTGTCTGAGGAAGAAGCAAGGGTTTGGAGAGAAATGAGAAGAAGATAGGAAACAAATCAAGCCCACAACCCTATCAAAACGAAGGAGGAAGAAGAGAGACATCAAGGAAGAATCAAGAATGAGAGAGAGAGAGAGAGAGAGAAGAGGAAGAAGAAGAAGATCACATGAAATATATATGGGAAGATGAAGCATGTATATATATATATATAGGGTGAAAATGAAGGAGAAAAAGGGGTGTAGACAGGTAAGTTATGTAATAATTTCTTGTGGGGTTTCATGTGAGTGAAAGAGGAGCTGCGTGGGGTTGTAATGGAATTATATGCCAAACCCTGATACCTATATATATGTGTATGTATATGTATGTATACATACAGGGGGGGGTAGGGGGAGGGGGGGGGGAGATGAGAATAGGGTTATTTTACTGCTCACGCAATTTCCTAAGCTCACTCTTTTGGGGTTTGAAATCTTCTTTTTCTGGGTGCAGGTAATTCTAACATAATATTATATCATTTTAAATTATTAATTAATCGACATATATATATATATATACATTATAATTATTTATTATTTATTATATTTAACCACCATTTTAATTTTTATACGTAGGCGTGCGTACCAAAAAAAATACAATTTTGATCCATTAACATAGGGATAGTGGCAGTTAATTCAAGATTTGCAATAAAGAAGTATAATTTATGAAAAAATGACAATTTCAATCTAAAAAATCCTATTTTGGCTGAAAAGTTTTTTAGGTGTCGTGTGCAAACCATATAAGTGACAAATTTTGGCCAAATTAGGGTTTGTTGAACCAAAATTATTTTTACAGTTCTTTATTGCAAATTTAGAATTGGCATGAATCGAAAATTGCCACTTTAATGCAATTTTGGTCCACTATCATAGGGTTGGCGACAGTTTCAGCCCATCAATCCAGGTCGGTTCATAATTTGCAATAAATGATAATAATTTATGAAAATGACAACTTCGGTCAAATCCTAATTTGGCCGGAAAGTTTAAAAATCCCCAATTTTTAGGTGACACATGATGTGATAAATTCCGGCCAAATTAGGATAAATACAATTCTTTATTTCAAATCTCAAATTTGTTTGGATTGAAACTGTCACCACCCTTATTAATGGACCAAAATTCTATTTTTCTCTTGCTTACATATATATATATATACATGAAAATGAAGGATGCACTGTTCATTCAAAAATAATTATATAATTATCTTGAGGTTTGAATTTTGAGTTTTTGAACAATCATAATCAATTATGTATTGAACATATGTACATTAATTAAATAAAATCAAATAAAAAAATACTTGAGAAAATTTCCATAATTAAATGTAGATAAAATTATTCATAAAATAATTAGTGACATATGTATATTGACTACAAATATAATCATTACTGTATTTATAGTAATTATCAATATATAGTGATATATAATTTATATATACATAATTCTTATCACTGATAATTTTTTGAAAATCAATACTGAATATATATGATTAAATGTAGTTTTAGTCTTTTATTTTATTAGAATTATAAAATAGTCCTGTTAAAATTTTAATTTCTTGCATTGTATATATATCATTAATTGTCAACACCGCCGGTCTCCGATACTAATATAATCTAGGGATAATTATAATGTTTTTTCGTAAAATTTGGTGTAATTATATGTAAATTTTTTATGATTTGAAAAATTACATCTGACATGCACCATTGAGTTTTATTTTCATCTAACAAGTATATATAGATCCTTCCATTCGTAAAAAATTCACTGAATTTGCTGATATTAGTAAAAAAAGACTGAATGAAAATTCAAATTTATTTCCAATTGGCTTGTTGCCGATTTATTGCAAGTTAAGCAAATTTTTCTTCCGACTAAACTACATACCCTTATACATTTTTCATATGTTAATACATGTGAGGAGGAACATTTTCACCCTTATAAGGATAGTTCAGTCACAAAAGATCAGCTTAATCAATAATAAATCAATTGGGAGGTAAATATAAATATTTAATCAATTTTTTCTTCTGTAGTATCAGTAAATTCAGTGAATTTTAACTAACATATGAGTTTTTATTTATTGGACGAAAATAAATTTTACAGATATCGAATGTAATTTTTCAAACCATTGGGAATTTATATTTTTTTATACAAATTTTTAGGGCAGAGCGGTTTAACTCTCCCTATAACCTATGTACATTCTTTATTATTATTATTATTATCATCAAAATTTGTGAAAATTACGCGAAAAATAGCGTTTTACGTACGTTCCCACAAGTTAGCCTTTTGTGATTTTAGTCCCGTTATTATTTGACTCACCACATTGCATCTCATAACTCCAACAATAATTACAATTTACTCCAAAGTTTAATTTCATAAATTTCTAACAGAAATAAACACGTGCATGACACGAACCCCATTAAATCTTTAAGGAAACTGAGGTTGTTTTCGTCATAAAATTAATGAATAAATTACAATTTGTGATTAAAACTATAATTTTTTCTTTTATTATGTAATGCAATGTCATAAATTCAAAAATAACATAATCAAAATTACAAAAAAAAAAAAAAAAACCTAACTTGTGGGAGATGTAAAATGCAATTCTCATATCTCCCTCTATGGTTCTTGAACCAAAAAAGGGTAATAATCAGAGCAGCTCATATGTGCACCAAAAAGGCCTAATAATCAGAGTACCTCATATGTACATATAAACGTATGTGTGTGCACGACAAGAGATGATGCAAGAGTTAATACAACCTTATTTTGTCATATAATGTACCTTTGAATTGTCAATATCTTATGAGAATCTTTTGCTGCCAAAATATTACAATGCTACCTATATATACATATACCTACACTCCACATCATTTACAATTACTTACACCAGCTAACCTATCACCCTCCCTCTCACATACTTGCATCTATAGATATATATACACTCTATATCTATCTATCTCTAATATATATCAGCGAACGAAGCACACTAGCTCGATCGATATATACACGAGCATAATTTAAAGAGATAATTATATTTATATTCCTTATCTATATTTATATATATATATATATAAATTACCCATATTTTTTAAATAATTACACGCGCACCCGTATTTTTTAAGGATGAAGCAAATGTTAGAACTAGACAAATTAAAGTTTAAATTAAGTTGATTAATTAGGAAGAAAAGCAATTTCAACTCTAAACTTAACCTTTGCGTTAATTTTTATAATTAAGTGACCTTTTTTACCTGTAATTATTGCTTGATTTGATTCATGCGCTGGAACAACTAATTATGACTTATTGTTGAAGTTAAACTAATTAATGATTAACATAAACAAAATATTAATATATATATAGAGGGAGAGAATTTTTTTCTTTCTATTTTTTATTAATATTTTTGTATTAGTGATTATTTTTTTATTATTTTATTATATATATTTTTATTAATAATTCCAAGAGAAAAATTTCAAAAAAGAAAAATTAATTTTGAAAAATGTTGACTTGATATTGGAAAAAAAAATATATATATATATGTGTATTATTACATTACGTGTACTCGTATTTTTTCTGTGAGCTGGATTAAATTTCGTAATTATTTCCCTAATAAAATCCCTTCCGAAGAGATTTTATATATTTTTCATAATTTCTATATATTATTCCAATCGAATCAAAGCTTATCGAATTAAAAAAAAAAAACCTATTTTTTTATAATATTAAGGGCTCGTTTACTTCGAATAAAGGGATTAAATTGGTATAAATTAATGATAAATTAAATATAGAATAAAATAAAAGTATCACACTATATACATCAATTACTTGTATTTAATAAAATTTGGGATAAAATTAATTTTATGCTTACTCAAAATATACATTTGGAATAAAAAATAAGTGACTATTCATCAATTTCTAAAACTACTCTCCCATTAAAATCCCTAACCAATAAATTTTCAAGAGAAGAAGGGAGGCTTGTTTGTACAAGTGCGGACTATTTGTAATTCGAGCTTGAGTCAACGCACATAGGCCTCATGGAGTAATATATCCCACCAGACTGGGTTTGTATCATGCTTTAATTGAGGCCTATAATTGACTTATGAGATTAACAGTGGTCAGAAATTTACCAGTAAACGAGTAATATGATTGGATATCTTGAAGTACTCGACCCAATCACTTATCTATCCCATGAAAAATCCTACATTTTAGGGTTAGGAGAATAAATATAAATCTAAGTTTACGATCAAATATAAGAAATCAATATTATATAATATATATTACTACACATATAAATATATATATGAATCAATTAGCTATACTTATTGAGTAGGCAGTTTATTCCTTGTGTTGTACTTTTTAGGAGATAAGTCACACTAACTAATCACATTGAATTTTGAGCCGTATCGTTGTTCTTATTAGGTGGATCAGACATCTAAAATCGAGATTTTTGGATTAATTATGAGAAGTTGTGGGGTTGTCACTTCCATTGATAAAACCTTTATTTGACCGCCAAGCAAAGTTGTGTTCTTCCAATGACTTCCGAGTTAATTATTATAGAGACAAAATCAGAGTCATTATAAAGATTAGTTAGAATGAGTTTGGAATTAATTAAGGTTATTATTTCATATTATATAATAATATTTTAAAAAATAGAACAAATTGGGAGATAGTATACATTATGTTCTGCTGTTTTATTTTTAGGGTTATAATAATTAAGTGATAATTTTGATAATGTCATGAATTATGTATATTTAGTGGTAATTTTTTTTATTTTATCATAATAATAAATTTTATAATTTTAATAGTATTTATTATTTTATAAAAAATATTATTAGCAAGAATTATTAGCAAGAATGAACGAAATCATGTATGAAAATTGTCTTTATAGACAATCAGTGAACATATATAATGACAAGGTAGAGGTAATGGCAATATCAATAAATAATTGCTGTCATTTAATTATCACTACAGATGTCACGAATATGACGTGCAATCCGATCGATATCCCGTTACATGCGCAAGGTATTGTATGTCATGATTCCATACGAATCTCAAATTTTGTCTTGAAAGTTTCTTAGTCGGAGCAATGATGTTTTTAAAGTTTATAAGTCATTCAAACTCCCCGTCTACAACAAATGTAGAATGCGTTCCTTGTTCCCATATACGATGTTAAAATAATGTAGCGTACGTCATGATCAGTGCCTCGTTACTGGAGATATTGTTGTTGGAATGATGATGGTAAGGAAGCATTGGATGGGCCACAAGTCTATGCAAGTCAAAGATGGTTGGTGTGATAAGAAAGAAAGAAAGGGCAGACAGTAATCCAACATTCATACAGACATCATCATCAGTCAAACCTTTGAATATGTATCCTCCTCATCATTACCACTAACAAACTCATTCTCTACCTACTCTAATTTTACTTTTTTATTATTTTTTTTATAATTTTATTTAATATATATCCATTAAAAAATAAAATAAAATTAGAATTTAAATAAAAAAAATACAAACGTGCTATCTACACTTTTGATCACAACAAAAAAATAAATTACTATCTTTATATATGATCATAATTTAGAAACTCAACATTATTTATTAAAAAAATTAAATTTTAATACTTAATTATGATTAAAATATTTATCATAATTTTGAATGCAAAAATAGCGGTTCATATAAAATTGTTGTAACGTATATATAGTTATATATAATTGGTATTTATTGTAACTTTTTAATTTTTATTAAATTAGTTAATTATAATAAAATAAATTTTATTATTTTTGGTGAATTTTGATATAAATAGAAAATAAAATTAGATTGTCAAAGGATAAAAGTTTAAGATGATTTGACATCATTATATGGAAAAGTGGAATCATATGTATGGAAAAAGGTAAGAGTGTAGTAATTACTGTCCTTTTATGCTGATTTCAATGTCTTTTTTTTTTTTTTTTTTGAAAAATGAATCATAATAATTAACTATAATTTAAGGTGTGTTACAGTGATTTTTTTTAAGTTTAATATTACAAATATTACTTTATTATTTAAAAGATTGTTAATATTTTTTTATTTTAATAATCATCTAATAATTAATATAATTTGATAGTTTTTATTAAATTTTGTTTCACTTTTATGATGAACTTACGAAAATACGCTTGTAGGCTGTAAATTATAATTTTAATTATCTCTTACATTTTTTTGAATTTTTTTATAGACTAAGTGAGTTTTTTTTTAATAATTTTTCAAAATTTACCATACACTTTGTTCAATTTTTTATACTTCTTTTATTTTTATTAAATAAATACAATAAAAGCAAGTATCAATAAGGTATTTATAATTTTTTAAGTACTTGTAATCATGCCAAATTTTATGAAAGCTCGTTGTAATTTATTTTTTATTTTTATTTTCTTTTTAAAAATATTTTGACATAATTATATGACTTTATTTCGAGCAATCTCAAGTTTTAAATAATTTTTATTTTTAAGAATGGATAATTATTAGTGATGTAATATCATTAATTAAACTAAAAAATAATTTAGAAAAAAGTATTATTCTAAAACTATATTAAATATTAAATATTAAATATTTAAGAATGGATAATTATTAGGGACTTAACTCTAACACTTTAATATTAAATATTAGTGTCTTGTCGATGTGTGATTGACACAAGTTTTTTTTTAAATATTTAGAAAAATACAATTAAATTAAATTATAATTATTATAGTAATAATTTAATTAAATACCCTTCTTTACTGTGAAATTTGTCTGATTTTCATATTGATTTTAAATAAATCCTAACTCAATGTTTTGAGAAAATATTATTTTCATTATTATTATTATTATTACGGTAAATTAGAACAACTTTTTCTGAAATTTGTTATGATTACGAATACCCTATCATTGTTTGAAAAATTACAAATACCCCCTAATGTTTGATAAGATTATGTAATTTTTTGATGGAGGTATGAAATTGCTAACTCTGCGCTTACTGTATTTTTTATTTTCTTTTAGAAAAAAAAACTAATAAAAAAAATTGAACGACGTGGATGAAAAAATTTTAAAAATTATAAAAGAAAAATCTACTTAGTCCATAAAAAATAAAAAAATATTATAATTTTTAATTTACAGGTACATTTTGGTAAGTCTACTGCAAAAATTTGATGAAAACCTAATGGATTGCACTAATTGTTAGATAGCCATTAAAACTAGAGGAATATTGGTAATTTTCTAAACAACGACGGGGTATTCATAATTATACCAAATTTTATGAGAGATCGTTGTGATTCACTTTTATTATTATTATTCTATTTTTTACATTTAATCGCAAGTGTAAAATATTTTACTTATGGTGATTTATCAATATAAAATAAAATAAAATCAGAAAATCTTTTTTTTTCAATTTAAATTCAAAAATTCAATTGCTAAAACACGACAAATCAAATTCTTAAATTAAAAGAAAAAATAATATATATCTATATATAATTATTGTGGTTGGAAGGAAGTGGAAAATGGGAAATAATAAAGAGAGAAAGAGAAAAGTGAATATATTAAAAAATAGAAAGAAGTGGGTATTTATCGTGTAGAGTGTTGGAAGGAAGAGGTGTGGGAATCCTGCTCCCTCCTGTCACCTCCACATCCCCTCACCGCCACATATACATACAAATATATACATACACAATACAAAAATACACTTTAATTAATAATTCAGCTAAAATTTTTAGGCCTCGTTTGGTTGGTGTGATCGAACTTAATTCGGTGCATAATTAGATGTAATTCGGAGGGTATTTAAATGAATTATTAAGTTTTTCTTATAAATATTTTATAACATATTAGAGACCGTGTTTGATAATTGTTTTCAGAAAAAAGAGTTTATAAAATTTAAAAATATATATTAGAAAATTAGGAAATTAATTTATTCATTTTTAGAATTTTAATAATCCTTGATTTTAATCAAATTAATCATACAATCATAGTTCATAATCTTATAATTTTTAATGACTTTATTTTATATATTTAAATACTCTTTTATTTTTTAAAATAAAATATTAAAAATATTTTGTAAGATGCAATAGAATTTATATTAATCACACATAGATTTCATGTGATTTGAAAAATTACATATAAAGCACTACTGAGGTTTACTTCTGTCTAACAAAGAAATCCTCTTTGTTAGTAAAAAAATTCATCGAATTGACTTACATTAAAAATTCATATTTATCGTAAATTGACATATTACTGAATTATTGCAGGTCAAATAAATTTTTTTATGACTAAATTACTCTTATACGTTTTTACGCATGAATGCATATGATGAGCTATGTTTTTATCGTTATTTAGTCCAAAAAAATTGTTTGACCTACAATAAGTTAGTAATAAATCAATCGATGGTAAATACTAATTTTTCATTCAATTTTTTTTAACTAATGTTTGCAAATTCAGTTAGACTTATTTATTAGATGAAGCAAACCTTAGAAAACTAGATATAATTTCTTAAATTATAATAAATTTATATATAATTATACTAAATTTAAAAAAAATATAATTATTCTTAAAAAATAAGACAGTAAATGATTTTTCGAGAGACACAAGACGATGATCATATGATTCGATGGTTGGGAGATGGGGGTGGGGTAGGGGGTTGAGGAAACCGAGGAATGAGTTAAGATGCTTGTATGCTGACTTTATTCGCTTCTATGCGCCTCGAACCTACACTTTTCACGCACTTCCTACTCTATCTCTCTCTCTCTCTCTAGGTAGCACCTACTCCGTGCGTATGTGTGTGTATATATATACACGTATACATGGAGTGGTACGGCCGCCACTTTTCTATTTTTTAAATAATATTACTTTCCATTTTTTAATATCTAAAAAAAATTACGTTTTTCTACCTTAAAGTTTGATATAATCACGTATAGATTTTCTGTAATTTAAAAAATTACATTTAGTACTTAAGAGATTTATCTCTATTTAACAAATAAGTCATTTCGTTAGTCAAAACTCACTAAATTTAATAATGGTAATAAAAATTATTATATTATCGATTGACTTATTACTAATTTATTGCAGGTCAAAATAATTTTTTATGACTAAATTACTCTTATACATTTTCACTCGTTAATGCATGTGATGAAGTATATTTTTATCGTTATATAGGTAGTTTATTCACAAAATAATTTTACTTATAATAAGTCAGTAATAAATAAATTAAATATAAATATCGACTTTCATTTAAATTTAAAATGTTTACAGATAATAATGTTTTATTAAAATAAAAATATTACATGTTTATAAAGTTGGGATTATATTTTTTGTCAAAATTATAGTTGAGAAAATTTATTATTTTTAAATGTTTTAAAATTATAAACATTTCTAATAAATCTAAGAGGTCCAACGTATTCAAATTCATAAAAATTCCAAAAGAAGAAAAAACAAAAAAAAAGAAACAAAAGGCAGGGCAGGTTGCCTTTGGGCCAGAACAGTGGAATGAGCCCATTTACACACAAGTTGGAAAATAATCTCACCTGAAATGAGGCCCAAATGCGATGAATATATATATATTTTCTTTATCTATAGTAGCATAAACAATATATATATTTACGGAATAATTTATATAAAAATAAATTAAAAGAAAAATATTTTTGCTAATAATAAATAATTTAAAAAGTTAGGTGAAGCTGACCATAATTTAAAAAAAAAAATGAAACACCTAAATACATAAATTGTGAGACATGATTTAAATGGTAAATGATTTGGGTTTAGATCCAATTTTGGCCCAATCCAACGGTTGGTGAATTGGTGGTGGGTGGAATATGGTGGGCTCTACATACACGCGGCGACATGCGATTGGGTAGTTTTCTTTTCGTTTTTCTCCATTTTACCAAAATATTGCACTTTTTCATTTTTTCTGGTAATAACTAATTTTCAGGGACAGCAGACACAGAATTCATAAGTACCCGCCGACTCGACTCTTCGAAAAAAGCGGTGGCTGCAAAAACGCCTCATCACCGCTCTCCCAAAAAAGGGTAATAGAGCTGGAAAAAAAGTGAAAAAATAACTGAAATATTGAATCCCAATTCGCTTTCCTCTTTCCAGGTACAAGTTTTAGCTCAATATTGAGGATCTGTTCAGTTTCTTGTTAATTTTTCTGATATCTGGAGATCTGTTAATGCAGCCGTGTTTGTGTTCGTTTTTCAGCAGAGCCCATTTCGTTTTGTTTTAGAATATGATTTTATCCATTCTCGTTGGAGTTTTGAGGAATGAAGTGTTTGATGCCCTTTTCTTCGCTTATGGTTTGCAGAGGAGCAGTGGGTCAGTGGGAGCTTATTGAATTGTGGGGGAGAAATTGTATTGTGTCGAGGAAGACACGAGATTGAATCGAAAGAATGGGTTTTAGCGTGTGTTCTTCTTCAGCCGAGGTTTCATTTTCTTGTTTAGAGACCATTTCCTTGGGCAAGAATTTGAAGTCTGTTGTTCCGAGAGGTTTCACTAGACTTGGTGACTTGAACAAGAAAGACAGAAATGATGGGTTTGTGAAGAAGGCATTGGTATCCAGCCATTTAGTTCCGGGGCACTTGGAAGGGTCATATGTAGGAAGGAAGCAGCTGAAGGAACCAGCTTCCAAGTTGGAATTTGTGCGGACGTTGTTGATTGACAATTATGATAGTTACACATATAATATTTACCAAGAGCTGTCTGTCATCAATGGATGTAAGTTTTCTTTCTTTTTTCCATTGCTTTAGATTTTGGCATGTCAACATATGTTGCTAATTTTGGTGGTTGCATAATACATTCTTTTGCATGGAGAGAGAGAGTCAGTAAGTGGGTTTACGACTGGGGATAAGTAAAGGGACAGCAAGAGTCTGTAATAATTAACGGTCAAGTGATTTCTCATAAGGTCTAGATTTATAGGCTTAAACGCATGGAGCTTGTAATTAGAAAGCCTAATGTATTTTCAGAGTTTTAGATGAAACATTGTCGTGCATTAATCTTTTATTAAGGAATAGCTTCTAGATTGAGGGTGGGTTTGGATCATTCTTGACCTTCGATAGCATGGTGATAGTGTCTATATTATTTGCTTAAATCTGAAACCAGCTCATTCTGGAATTGTCATTTATGTAGATGTGAAGAGCTTGAATTTTTTTTTCCAAAAATTAGGCAGGGTCATTGCTCTTACTGCATATACACTTATAGTCGGGGCTAGCAGGTCAAAAGAAATCAGTTGAAGGTCATGTTCGGGGTTGGGGGGGTGGGCATCCTTGTAGCAGTTTTTCTGCCATTATGACTGTCTTCGTTGTGAGGGTTGTAGCTTTAGTTTTCTACTGTGAACATTTAGTGTCCAATATACTTACTGATAGTATGATAAATCCTGAGCATCTGTGTTGATGATTTTGTGAACGTAGAACCAAATTTTGCTTTGTTTAGATGGTGATCTGTGTTATAGGACCAGGCCAATTGCTGGGGAAATGTGTTTGGATATTGTTATGAAAATATTTCATATTCTACATTGTGCTCAGTACTAATGAATGGGGAGTAGAATGGATTAAAGGTATTTTTTTGGGAAAAGTTGGAAATAGGATGTTGAAGTGGAGGTTCATGGATTTAGTTCTCAATGCTACGGTTTGGTTCCTATTTGAGGTCATTGTTAAGTTTCTGATGTAGATGATTTTTCAGTAACGGCATCATTTCAGAAAAAGATATGCCAGTAATACTAAGTGCGTGCCTAAGTTGAAATTTTTACTTATATTTTTAATACCTTTACAGTTTTATATGGCCCCATCCCCTTCTGGCTGCTGCTGCTGCTTCTTTTATTCAGATAGTGCTTTGGTTTGAACTTGGTGAGTGACAAAGGAACAACCTTCTATTTTGAAACCAAAGTGACCTTTGGTTGTCATCAAGTCTTAGGAATTACCAAAGAGCCGTGTCACACATTGTGAGATTGGCATGAAGGTCTAGTTTCTAGATCATGCATTTGTAGCTTATTTCTTTTACCTCCAATGCTCAAAGTATCATACAAAGCTTTGGCTTCTAGATTACTATTGGTTTCTGCTTATGGTTTGGTGTGATTGGTGAAATGAAGCTCTGTCCAACGGCAGTGCTCTGATTTTGAATTCAAGGAAAAGGAAGAAGAAAATTTGTTTCCATCTTTGTTTAATTGCTCTTAATGAGAGAATCTTCTGAAGACCGTGTCATCAAATAAACAAGATTCCAAATGTGATAAGCGCTGTTAAGGAATGATTTTGACAATCATCTGTTTTTTTGTGTTGAAACTGTACCAGTGCCTCCTGTGGTGATTCATAATGATGAGTGGTCTTGGGACGATGTTTGTCATTACCTATATGAAGAAAAGGCATTTGACAATATTGTGATATCTCCTGGGCCTGGTTCTCCAACTTGTGCTGCTGATATAGGTTAGATCTGAAATTTGCATTTCAAGCCTTTTCTACTATGTTATATATCGACCCTGTTGACTTTTGTGTTTATATGGAACTATGGATATCTTCCGAGAAGTCTGTTTTAGGAAGTTGAACATGCGCTGGTTTCGTCATGAATGATTAGACTTCTTTTCCCAAAAGACATACTTAAGTGAAAATTCCATGGTCTCCCATCATGGCTCCCATGCCATTTCTAGTCTTGTCATTTATAACATTCTATAGGTCTAAGAACTTTCTATTTGCCTTGTTCTTGGTTAGTTTATCTTGATTGTTACATTTTTTGACTTATTTGAATGTCTCAGGAATATGCATTAAGCTGCTGCTTGAATGCACGGACATCCCTATTTTAGGTGTTTGCCTTGGTCATCAGGTATATTTAGTCATTCACATAGTTCATGTCTAGTCAACTCCATAACATGGTGGATTCCTAGGTGGTTTATAAAAGTTGTATTATTGCTTGAATTGTCATCTCTCTGATTTGATTAACAAGCATTGGAGCTTTTGACGTTTTCATGAGTTTGCTTGTATTTCAACTATTCCCTTCTATTCCATTGTCTGATGTTCAACTGACAATGGACAAGTGAAATGATTTACAGGCTTTAGGTTATGTCCATGGTGCTCGGGTCATCCATGCTCCTGAACCTATACATGGACGGTTGAGGTCAGATACGATGCTCTTGTTTCCTTTTGCCATGCTACAATTAGAAGGTGTTTATGACTCAATGGATCAAATCCAAAATCTTCTTTAAAATGGACACATTCGTGAAATTATATGTCCAGACCATTGGCTATTTTCCCATTGCATTAATCTGTTAGTCGGCTGCAACCATGTGTCGGCTTTCGTTGATTTTCGTTTGACCTTTACAGTGATATCGAGCATAATGGTTGTGGAATGTTCCATGGGATTCCCTCTGGAAGAAATTCAGGATTTAAGGTTAGGTCAAAGCCATGAGATTGTCATGTCTTATCTTCATGCTTGTTAAATTGTTGTTTCATGACAGTGATTTCATATCTTATATGGCTTGGTTTACAAGCAGTAATTCTTGCCAGATACTTGTGCAAGAGCCTTACTTTTTCCATATTATTTGGTGCAGATAGAGTTTTGGAGCCACTTTTTGGAAATTACCGGTTTCCTTTGGTTTATTTGGTCATGTGGCAATCTAAGATATAATTAATGGTATGTAGGCGCCTAAAGATGCATGTTGCTTATGGTCTTGAAAGTTGAACGGAAGAGAAGGAGGAATCCATTGGGGGGGAACATCTCTTTCTTGCTCAGTGCTATCCTTTTGTGGTGTCTCCTTGTGTTTTTTGTTTTCGCGACAATATTTTGGATTGCTAGCACCTCTGCACTTCTCTCTACAACTTTTTTCTTTCTTACTTTTTCTCTTCCCTCTCAAACACAGTGTGAGGGCTCGTGTAAACCAAATATTCCTCCTCTACCTGAAGCCCTTGCTTTGAAAAAACTACTCCTTCCATCTACAATTGAACGTTTCCTATCGAACCTTGAATAGACACAGACTCTCAGGACAGAGTTAAATATAGGCATGCATGGTTTTTCTTTTCCTTTTCTACTCTCAAACGAATGGGCACATAATATATTCAGCAACTTCATTTTCATTATGGATCGGTAAACTGACTATTAAGGGGCTACTGTTGGGAAGAGATCATTAGTTATGGATGGCCGAAATAAGAGATAAAGAGATTCAACTGCAAACATTGGTTGAAATAGGCCTATCTTCAAAATGAGTTGATTAGCACTGGGAACAATTCAAGCAAATATGTATTGCTCCATATTGTGATAGGATGAGAATTCTTATATTATATACTTGGTGGTTTGATATAACTTGGTGATATTCTCTTTATTACTATTGGGAGATAGGTTGGGTTTAAAGATCTCCAACTATATTAAAACTGGTCCAAAAGTGACCAATTATCGGTCAGATAATCTTTGGGATCATAGATTATGATCTAATTGAATGCTCTTAAACTTCTGCTTGCTTGTTGAATTCCATGATAATGATACAGCTGAGTAGTATTCTCACTTAGACAAGGTTCCCTAGATCAATACAAAGTTCTAACGCTGTCTTGTTTGTTAGTAATGCAGCTATTACATGTATGGGATATAGAAGTCAGTTTGAACATTTTTTGCATTTATGTGATGCAGGTGGTTCGATATCACTCCCTTGTGATAGACCCAAGCTCACTTCCCAGGGAACTCATACCTATAGCTTGGACCTCTTATCCTGAAACGTCACCCTTTCTAGGAATCCAAAACTTTGATTCCTACCTTGATGATTTTGAGAGGCAAGCTGGCCCCTGTAATTTTGCTAAATCATTATCCACAAAATCAGATAATGGTTTGCAATGGCATTCTTCCAACTCATCAGAGATGCAGAGTGGAAATATTCTTATGGGAATTATGCATTCCAGCAGGCCTCATTACGGCTTGCAGGTTAATGTTCATCCTAATTATGAGTTCTATGATTTACCCTGCTGTTTTACTCCAAAATTAATTGGTATGCTTCTTGGTCCAGTTTCATCCAGAGAGCATAGCTACTAGTCATGGGAGGCAAATATTCAAAAACTTTGCAGAAATCACAAAGGAGTACTGGTTTAGGTTGAGATCATCCTCGAACAGCCAGAAGAAGGTTCATTATGCTGGTAATCTACTTCAAAAATAAGATTGTTTTACCTTTTTTATCTGGGTTTCTCCTTTTGGGTTGTTCAGCCAGGGGAAGGAGGGGTAGTCACTGGTGGAAATGTGGTCTTATTTCCTAAAACTATAGTCTTTGTGGTTTGTGTAGTAGCTTTTAGTTTCTAGAGGATCTTGCTTTATTGCAGTATGTAATTGGAGTAATCCCTATTGATGGTAGTATGCTCCTTTCAGTCACTCTGAGCAGTGAACTTTACTTAGCATGCATGCAGGTGCCTAGAGTAACTCAACTATTCCAAGATGTTGTCAGAAGCAAGAATGTGGTGAACGGATTTGACGACAATATGCATGCTAGCCTCTGCAACTTAATGAAGCCATTACGTTCCAGAAATGCAAAAAATTTGAAGCTAAGATGGAGAAAAGTTGAATGTACCATCAGCCAAGTCGGTGGAGCAGGAAACATATTCTGTGAGCTGTTTGGAGATCTTCATGCGGAAAACACATTTTGGTTGGATAGTTCCTCGATAGAGATGGTCTTTTTCTTTCTTCTTTCTTTTTCTTTATGTTCCCTTAGCTTAGATCCAACTGATTGCCTGGCACTCTGATGAACTGATTTTTTTTTGGCATTGGTTTATGTGAAATTAAGGATTTGGGTTATGAGTGGGTAGTATTGCTCTCTTTCTTATTGTTTCCAAGTCGATTTCTACTTCTCCCCCACTTTGTGATTGTTCTTGGTACTAATATCTTAAAGTTGCCAACAAGAACTGAAGGTGATTAGGGATTACTGACATGTACTGATAGCACTTTGATGTTAATGTCAGATCTCATTGCGCATGTTTTGAAAAAACTTTACTGTTGAACATTCCAAACTCTTCTATTTTGTTACCTGGAGCTAGTCTTAGACCAATTAGACCCTGAAACTAAAAACTGAAATGTTTGATATACTTTGAGAACTATGTAGCGATGCTGCCATGATAAGTGGATAGAGTTGGTATAAGAAGTTTCTGGAACTATTGGTTGCTTTCTGTGCACAGAAGTTTAAAGTACATATGATGTTCTCTGCAGGATATAAATTTTCCTTTTACGTAACAGCCCACATCTGTTTAGAGGGGATATATTCCCTAGGATGTGTATAATATTTTCTTGAGAAAGTAATTTGAGTTTGTATTTACATAATTTCTGATGATGAACCACCTTGTCTTTGTAGAGAAGAGCTCGCTTTTCATTTATGGGGGGTAAAGGTGGGTCACTCTGGAGACAAGTGACGTTTAGATTGTCAGACAAGAGGTTAGATAGGCTTTCTTTCAGTACTCCTCTGTGTTGTTTAAATGATGACCTCGTTTACTTATAAGCTCTTCCTCTGGATACCAGTTCCAGTGATACAGAAATTAATCGTGGAGGCTATCTATCAATTGAAGATGCCGAGGGCTCTATTAGAAATACTTATTTGGAAGATGGATTTTTTGACTTTTTGAATCAGGTAATTTCTGAGAATACAATGTCCAAAAACTTTATGAATGCTTGCTTGATACTATTAACAACTCCTGGATTGTTAAGCGAATGGACGAGATATTTTCTTGGTGTTATGTGACTAGTGCACTAACTCTCTTTTTTGCTAACAATTCTGCATAAATATTTTATTATATTGAATTTCCAGAATGGTTCAATATAATGACATCCTTCTATGGTAGTCTTGCAACTTCTTAGTTGGAAAATGCTTTATCTATAAGTAATTTAGCCTACAGCTTCTCTTCCTCTTTAAGAAATTTAGAGATAAATACATTTGCACACCTTAATCTATGGTCTATTTGCACACCTTAATCTATGGTCTATTTGCACAAACCATGCCGACAGCAAAAAATAGGATAGTTTGTGTAATGTTGTTGATATTTGTGGGGGTGTATGTGTTATTTTCCAAAAAGCAGGGAGTGGTTCGTGTAAATAGTGTTGACATTTTTGGTGGGTGTATGTGTAATTTTTCAAAAGGCATGTGTGGTTTTTATAAATAGACCATAGGTTAGGAGGTGTACATGTAATTGACCAAAAATTTTTTTCTCTTGACATGAAAATAATTGGATATATCAAGTTCAGTGGTAATTTCTTTGCATCTCCATGCTTCAGGAGCTCCAGTCATTTTGCTATGATGCAGCTGATTATGAAGGATTGCCTTTTGATTTCTTCGGTGGCTATATTGGTTACGTTGGGTACGTCACCTATTTGGTTATGGTGATCCTCCTGGGGTGAAGAACTCTTACCTGCCAATGTCATGAAAAGGACAACGCATTCATCTTCTCGTTCTTTGCCATTGTATTTCTTCTCCAACGTTTATATATCTTTAATTCATTGCATCTTGGCCAGTCCATTATCCTATATGCAACTTTTTAAATTCCGAATTGGAATTAGGAAATCAAAGTACTCGTGTCTATTTCTCTGTTGAGAATGTGCTGTGTTAGATAAACCACTACCCTGAGCTAGAGCATACCATAACTTTTTGGTTTGAAGTGTCTGGATAATTTTCAAAGTGGCTATTTCTTGTTTTTAAGGCCATTTAATGGTTTGAAGTGTCTGGGAAGGTTTTAGGGATGATGTTACTTTACAATACTGATAGAGATTATCATTTAAATGCAGGTATGATCTTAAAGTTGAATGTGGGGCGTCTGCAAATCGTCACAAGTCAAGAGTACCTGATGCTTGCCTCTTCTTTGCCGATAATCTTGTCGTTATAGATCATCATTGTGATGATATTTATGTCATGTCTATACTTGACGAGAACACAAGTGCCACTCTTTGGTTGGATGACGTTGAGAAGAAGCTTCTGAATATGAAACAATGCCCTCCCAGAAAGCCTGTGTCTTTGGCATCCAGAGTTTCTGTTAGAAATTCTCCAGGAAACGGGTTTACAGCTGAGAAATCGAGGGAGCAATATATCACGGACATTGAAAAGTGTCAGAAGTTTATAAAAGACGGAGAAAGCTATGAGTTATGCCTTACGACACAGATGAGAAGGCAAGTAGGGGAAATGCATGCGCTGGGACTTTATCTTAATCTTCGAGAAAAGAACCCTGCCCCCTATGCTGCCTGGCTGAACTTTCCGAAACATGATTTATGCATTTGCTGTTCTTCGCCTGAAAGGTTCCTACGGTTGGACAGGAATGGCATTCTAGAAGCAAAGCCCATCAAGGGTACCATAGCTCGTGGAGCATCTCCAAAGGAAGACGAACTGCACAAGCTACAACTGCAATACAGGTAGTGCGTCTACAAACGTGTAAAAAACAGTATTATGGCTTCATATATAGACATCTGAGAAGTACTATAATTTTTTCCTCGTGATTTCTGGTTATCCAAGTTCAGCAGCTTTCTCCCCCAGTCTTTGGATGTCGATAGAGTTTAACCTTAGGGATATTTGCATAACTACTCCCTAAGATTGGATATATTACGAAGAAACCATCAGTCTTGAAAAATGACACAGGACCCCTGAAAGTCATGTTTTACATTACATATTCTCCCTGACTATCTCATCCTCTCTTCGAGAGGGGAATCTGTAACATAAAACGTGATTGTAGGGTATGGTGTAATACTTCAAAATTAGGTTCTCTTCTATAATATGTCTAAACCTTAGGGATGCCATTATAATTATCCCTCAATCTTATATACGTCAGGACCTCCCTAAAATATGTGTTTGAATCCATTTCATGTCTTCCACCCTTTTCCAATATACTTCGAATTCTCATATGCTTTTAGGCCTATCCCCCAGAGAATATAGTTTGTACTACGAACGAAAGTAAGCCATAATGAAGAAGCAATAATTAATTTCTTGATTGTCTCTGCTTTTTGCGAATGAATTTTTAACTCTTTTCTGCAGTGAGAAGGACCAAGCTGAAAATTTGATGATTGTCGACCTTCTGAGGAACGACTTGGGACGTGTTTGTGAGCCGGGTTCTGTGCACGTGCCTAATCTTATGGAAGTCGAATCTTATGCTACCGTGCACACCATGGTCAGCACGATACGTGGGAAGAAACGATCAAACGTCAGTGCGGTTGACTGTGTTCGGGCTGCATTTCCTGGTGGGTCAATGACAGGAGCGCCAAAGTTGAGATCGATGGAAATTCTTGACTCCCTGGAAAGTAGTTCTAGAGGCATTTACTCCGGATGCATCGGGTATTTCTCATACAACCAAACCTTTGATCTCAACATTGTCATCAGAACTATCGTCATACACGAAGGCGAGGCTTCGATTGGAGCAGGAGGTGCCATTACAGCTCTTTCAAATACTAACGACGAGTATGAAGAAATGGTGCTGAAAACCAGAGCTCCAACTAAGGCTGTAACGGAATATCAGAACCGAACAGCACCGCCTCTAGCACAAGCATATGCTAATTCTCCAGATAAGAGTCCTAAATAGGCCATGCACGACTACAGCAACAACAGCAAAGCAATAGGACTGGATTATACGCATTCTTTACGGGAGCCAAGCTGCTCATTGAACTAATAAAGGTAAATCTCCCATTGTTGTTTTTACTCATTTCTCAAGGATTTCTGAAGGAAGATGAAGGCCTGAAGGTAGGATCAAAAGCTTTTGAGGATTTGTATGCTTTGAATTATATATTGTTTATGGAAGTATTAGGCTAAGAGCCTGAAAACCTGCAGCAAACTGCGTGATGTGTGTTTTTACAGCTCTTTCTTCTCATAGTTTGTTTATCTTCTAGTCCATATGAAGAGGAAATGTTTGTGTATATTCATCCGGGATCCTTGTTGAATTGCCACTTTAGAAAAGTAGTTTACCTCTTCAGAGTAAAAAAAGATTATATAAATTTTGCTGCAGTGGCAGTTTGTGCAAATTGCACTTTTGGTCCTACACGGCAAAAAGTGTTTACAAGTTTATCACATTTATTACCGCTGGCTAAAAAATTACAGTATTTGAGACCCGGAAAAAAAATATGTTAAGATTTTTGATTCCATGGAACTAAGTGTGCCACAATTTTAATCTTATAGGATCAAAAAGATGACAATGTTTTATTTTATAAGACCAAATGTGCTAAATTTATAAATTGTGGGACAAGAAATGCAACATTTTCTAATCAAAAGTGTAATTTGCCCATAGAAGTTTGGAATTCTTTAAAATGAAAAGTGAAAAATAGGGGGGGAAAGAAGTGATACAGGTGCATACGAACCAACCATTCCATTGATTTTCTATTGGATTTGTATTTGTTACTATTATTATTATTATTATTAAAAAAATGAAAAGTTAAATAATGAGAAAAGAAAAATAGGAAGCACAAAAAGCAATGCAACCAAACAAAACGTGGATGAGAGGAGTAGGTGTGGTGGCTAAGCCCCTCCTGTGGCCCCCACTACTCTTCACCCAACTACTTTCCTTTATTGGGTAAATTACTTTTTTGGTCCCTATATATTCTTATTTACTTATTTTTGGTTCATATACCACTATTTAACTCCTAATATTTATAATTTTTTACAAATTTTAGTTCAAAATTCAGTCCCAAGTCAGAATTTTTTTTTTTATAAATATTAGAGATCAAAATCGTGACACATGTAAACATTAATGACCAATAGAGAATAAAGAAAAAAATTTATTTTTATCCGATTCCATTAAATTATATAATAAGAATATATTTAAAATGGTAATTTTATTTCAATCGATATTATAGGAAATAAGTATTTTTATCCATTTTTTAAATAATGTTTAATTATATCTAATTGAATTTTTTTTAAATTTAGACTCAATAACTTAAATTTTAAAATTGAACTGACAATTATACATCTTGAATTTTATTTTTAGTATAATTAATTATCAAATAATAATTTATCTTATAAATATTTATAAATAAAATTAGTGGAAAATAACAAAAAAATATTATCATAAAGGTAAGTTAAATTTTTGGTTCCTATATAGCCACTTATTCACTTTTAGTCCCCAATGTTCACCCCTTGAAATGCGTATATAAACATTTCTTCTATATCTCAACCACTGAAAATTTCCTCTCCACTCTCTCTACTCACCAACCCCCAAACTCGAATAGACGTCGGCGTAATGGCGTCGTCCATCTCCACCAAACTCTTCCTCGGAGCTCCCGATGGATCCGCCCGCCTTGGATCCCTTCAATCGCCGCAGATGCTGCCGTCTCCGGGCCTAAAGTTGCCCGCTCGCCGATCCCAGTCCAGACGCCTTGGTGCGAAACTTCCCATCATTTCATTGTTTGATTTTAGTAATTCGTGTTTCGGATTGTGAGAATCTTTTATATCTTTTGATTTGTTGTGTAATGGTGGTTGGCGTTTTCTTTTTGTCCAGAAATTTGTTTTGTGTTTCTGGGTGTTGAATCGCGAATGGGTTTGGATACTTGTGTTTGTTGAGCTGGAATAAATTAGCGATTTCTGATGTTAGTGAAATTTAGAAAGCTAATGCGGAGGTTTACTGGAGCTGGGTTCAATTCTTTTTTTTCCCGAGTAGACGGCATTTGCTTTGTTGTCTTTGTAAGAGCATCCTAATTGAGCTGGTCTGATGGTTGTTTAAAGAGGACAAAACTATTATTTGTTTATCAAGTCCCTTCAAGCTTGAATTGCATCGTTAGTAGCTTAATAAGCTGAGGTCGAATAATTTGGAGAGGACATGTTGCGAGTAACTTTGAAAGATTTGCAACCCCTTGGAAAGGCTACCTGATAAGAGTACTTAAATAATATTTATAGCTGCCTATTTCATCCTTCCCAATGGAACCTAGGTTGACTATTTATATAAAACTGTAGTCTTTCTCAAGCATCAGTTCATATTGTTTTGGCTAATAATCTCCAGAAACAGAACAAGATAGAAGAAGACAAACTTCAAAGTTTACTGAGAAAACCGCTTCTTGACACCATTGATGAAGGACTACGTCATTTTGACCTAGGATTAGCCCCTCATTACATATCCACATTTTTCATGCTACAACTTTCAGGATAGTTTTTTTTAGCCTGTTTGTTTTTCTATTACTTGGGGAAAATTGTAACTAAATGAAATGTGAAGTCTCATATTGATTCTCCAGAAGTTCAGAATCATCTGAAATGGAGGAGCGGTACAGTTCTATTTTCTGATTTTCACCTTAGGTTATATGACCTTGAACTTAATCCTCTGTTGATTATGATTAGCATCTAGGGAGATTTTTCTTGAGGTTATGGTATTCAGTGCTGAGTGCCCTTCAGCAGAAATTCTCAAGCTATGCTAATTGTTTCTTTTGAAGTGCAAAATTGTGCTTATATGTCGTTCAGTGCAATATTTGGCTATTGAAGATACTTACATTCCTACTGTCGACAGAAATACAGGCTGCCGGTAGCACATATGGCACTTACTTTCGTGTTACAACATTTGGAGAATCTCATGGTGGTGGTGTAGGGTGTGTTATTGATGGATGCCCTCCTAGACTTCCCCTCTCAGAAGCTGATATGCAAGTAGATCTTGATAGAAGGTATATTCCTAGCTACTGAATTGTCCTGTTTAGTGTTTTTTTGCAACCTTCTTATGTATGAATATATTTTTCTGTCTGGTTCTTGCGGTCCTCATGGTTAACATATACCTCGAGTTCGCTTATGAGACCACAGAACTGGAGATGAGATATGATAGCAGTAACTTTATATTTCCATGATATGTTCTGTTTGGCAAGAAAATGAATTAGTTACCAAGGCATGAAGCTTAATGAATTTATGATTTTATTGCATTTAGGAGGCCAGGTCAGAGCAGAATAACCACCCCTAGAAAGGAGACTGATACATGTAAAATAGCTTCAGGGGTTGCTGATGGTTAGTCATTCAATTGCCTTCTTGAACTCTTGTTTCTGTTGCATCTTTTTCTTAGATGGATGATAATGTGACTTTCATTAAAGTGGATTGATGTGTCATCTACTCATTGTAGGGTTAACCACTGGTTCTCCAATCAAAGTAGAAGTGCCCAATACAGATCAAAGAGGACATGTGAGTGCCCAGTTTTTCTCCTCTTCTTCTGCTACTGCTGCTGTGCAAGTCCTGCCATAGGGATTAAGGTCAGGAGAGGAAAAAAATAATTGGAGAGTTGTAAATGGATTGGCTAATCTGGAACTGCAGAGCTATGGGTCTTTGATATTTCCTGATAGTTGCTAGGTGTAATCTTTTACGTATAAGTTCACTTCTTCAATTTTTATGAATTCCTTCTTTCGTTCACGCACTGAAGTAAAATAGCATGTCTTGATGTCCAAAAATAAATAATTTAAGAGAAGGCACGGTTACAAATGGGTTAACTTAAGCTCAAAGCTTCATCAGAATTATTTTAAGAGGTATATGCATGTTATCATGGTGCTAATAAAGTTCAGTATTTTTGGATTTTTGCAGGACTACAGTGAAATGTCACTAGCTTATAGACCATCTCATGCTGATGCAACTTATGATTTCAAGTATGGCGTGAGATCAATACAGGTATAAATCATCTTATCTTTGAACAGTTAGTTTGGAATGGACCCATTCTCTTACTGGATTCATGGAACATTGGTTGTTTTGTTCAAGATTATTTTTTTTGTTTATGTTAATGTGTTTGTGGTATCCAGGGTGGTGGTAGATCATCTGCAAGAGAAACCATTGGGAGGGTTGCTGCCGGAGCTGTTGCTAAGAAAATTTTGAAGCAATATGCCGGAACTGAAGTAAGTTAATTGGTTGTAATATGGAAGATTGTTGTATACTGCTAAATACAAATGAGCCCCATTTATTAGACTGTGCATCCATGCAGATTGAGGTGTTCACCAAATATCTGTTTCTAGAAGAATGTATTCCGATATATTTTTACTGGTGGAGTTCTTAACATTTTCATTCCCTTTTCCCTTCATTGAAGCTTACAATTTGCTCTTCGTTGTGAATGAGATGCTTTGGTTATTGTTTGTGCTAGTGATGCATAACTAATAGATTCTCGCCTCAGTTCATCCAACATGGATAATTTAGTTGGAGATCAGAAACATTATTTAGCAATAAAATGAACTATTGATGAGCTTGCCTGGAGTACTGCTTGCTTTTCCTTGTATCTTTTGGTTGGGGGATTGAGGGGTGGGGAGAGAATGTATCTTGTTGTTTAAAACCACCAGATCATGAAAAATGTAGGAAATGCTTACCCTATTAAACTATGGGTTTTCTGTTATCTCCTGATTCTACTGCTCATGCTTTCTATTGCAGATTCTTGCTTATGTTTCACAAGTGCACAGTGTTGTCCTTCCTGAAAATTTGGTTGATCATGAAAGTTTGACCCTCGATCAGGTATGCAGAATATGTTTGTCTTATTTCTTGTGGATATTATTAAAGGTAGCCTCGTTCACATTGGAACGTGATGGCCAGCAATACCACTGTCCTTAAAACTTGTTAATACTGCAGATCATTCCCATCTGAAGTTTGAACAAATGCGCCATAAGTTTTGATATAGCAATAAGATAATAAGATGTTAAAAAAAGCTCAGACACCATACTTTATCATTTGTTGGTAGCTAATTGATGTACCCATGATATGCTGTGAGGACATGTGAATCATGATGGGGAAAGAAATTAGGAAAAGAAAATTGAATTGTTGTATGTGTATATAGATACACACTCATAAGGTGCTGAGCTTCCACTCAATCCATATGATTATGGAGCATAATGATGAGTGAGGAAAGGCAAGATGATGGTAAAATTGCCTCCTCCATAGATCTGACTCATGACTTATTTTGACAAATACAACTCCATACATTTTTTCCTTTCTTCTAAGTTGTTGAGTTTTACTTTTCTCTCAGTCTCGTTTTTGTCTGAGTTTGTTTTGTGTTCTATAGGTATGGTTATCTCTTTGGCTTGTCTTAAGGCAATAAAGTTTTGTTGTAATCCTAATACTGGCAGATAGAGAGTAATATTGTAAGGTGCCCAAATCCCGAGTATGCGGAAAAGATGATTGCTGCCATTGATGCTGTCAGAGTGAAAGGTGACTCTGTGGGGGGTGTTGTCACCTGCATTGCTCGGAATGTTCCAAGGGTAAAACCCTTCTTTTCCTTCCCCCATCCCCGGGGTCCCTTCAATCCCCATCTCCCAACCGTTTTGTGTGTTTCTTATTGAGACACTGCTAGACGGATGTTTCTCAGTTTTTATTTTGGAAATGCTCTAAGAAAATTTCTGAACATCAGTCTTCTCTTCTTAGGGTCTTGGTTCTCCGGTCTTTGACAAACTTGAAGCAGAGTTGGCCAAAGCTGCTTTGTCTTTGCCTGCAACAAAGGGATTTGAGTTTGGCAGTGGATTTGCAGGTGCAAAAGCATACTGGGTTCTGATTAAGAGTTCCCATAATTTGATGACCAAATAATTAAATAGAAAGTTCCCATAATTTGCTGAGAGGCTCCTGTTGCTATTCTAATTTCCTTTCAATAAAAATCAATCAGGTACTTTTATGACTGGTAGTGTGCATAATGATGTATTCTACATGGATGAACATGGCCGAATCAGGACAAAAACCAATCGTTCTGGTGGGATACAGGTAAAGACTTTCAGGTTTCCGGAAGATGATACAGTTCATCATTTTTCGTAATGTTTTTCATGTTTCCTTGTCCATTTCCAGGGTGGGATATCAAATGGAGAAATCATCAACATGAGAATAGCTTTTAAGCCAACATCTACAATCTCTG